>NC_136497.1:114901911-114964411 GCF_053919585.1 Euprymna scolopes
TTTTTAAAAATGTAAAAATTGAAAAAATCGTTATACATTTTTGTACATTCATCTTAGTTTATTTTTAGTTTTTAGTCAGTTTATATGCGTGTCACGTTGGAAACAGTGGTAACGTCACCAGCTTAGAATGATGCGGTTTTGCTTTCGGTTTCGATTCTAGCTGATAGCACTCAAATACTTTTTTTTTACTTTTTAAATCAGGACTGTATAATAATATATACGAAATCTGGACAAACTAAAGTATGTAAGCGCATTTTACTTGTGTGTATGTATTTATATGTGGGTGTGTTGATATGTGTGTGTGTTGATATTTTATGTACATTTGTTGCTATGTATGTGCGTGTATGTGTGTGAGTGTGTTCATATATACATGTGCGTGTGTATAATAAGCCATACAAGTAGGCCGAGAGTAAGTCTAGAGTGGCAAAGGCTATAGATTTGTGTGTATTGATATATATATATATATATGTGTGTGTGTGTGTGTGTGTATGTGTGTGAGTGTGTGTGTGTATGTGTGTGAGTACTATGTTGATTTAAGGAGTTCATTCTTTTTTATTTTCTCGGCTAGTATTTTCTTTGCTGAAATGAAAAAAAAAATCACAAATATCGAAATGGAGTTTATATATAGATAATAATTACCCCATACACCAAGGTAAAGGAGAAAATATAACTACCGATATACAACCCTTATTTAAATCATATAAATAAGCCCATATATAAATTCAACTAACTGTTAATTTGACCATACGGACATATATCTTATAAATAAACAAGCAAATAAATAAATAAATGGAAAACTAGAACAAATGAAGGGATAAAAAGCGAGGAATCGAATAAAAAATAAACAAATAAATAAAATAATAGATAATAAATAAATAGATAAATCTTTCAATAAGAAAATGAAGTCGCCACTAGAAAAAGAAAAAAATCAACCATAAAAATCTAAGATAGGAAAGTAGCGATGATTAGAGTATAAAACGAATGCTTGGGTCAATAAATAACCGCCAAGTTAAAAGGATACCAACACCTCTCCAAAGTCTAGCAGTTATTAGATTTCTGGCATTTATGGATCTCTACTGTGCTGGGGTGGGATTGGGTACTTGCCTGGTTTGTTGATATATATATATATATATATATATATATATATATATATATATATGTGTGTGTGTGTGTGTGTGTGTGTGTGATCACATATATGTATACATGTGTATATATAAGTGTGTATTTGTTGATATATATGTGTGTGTACACATATGTATGTGTGTGAGTTTATTGTGTGTGTTAATATATATATATATATGTGTGTGTTAATATATATATATATATATATATATATATATATATATATATATATATGTGTGTGTGTGTGTGTGTGTGTGTGTGTGTCTGTAGAAAATTATAGAAATAATATTCCACAGTGATAGTTATGAAAAAATATTTGATTATAATAAATTTTTTTTAAATTCATTTTTGGAACCGACCAACTATTTATCTGTATACTAAACTAAAACAAACTGCTCAATATAAATGTAAAATCTAATAAAGTACGTAGGAATGATATAAGTTTTAACACGAACAATCTATTGTTTATCTGCTAAGAGTATTTAATCAAGTTCCATAGTCATAGATTGAAAGTGACTTTTGATATACAGATAAAAAAGGACACGTTGGTGATACGCAATGTCGTACACGTTATCAACATGTTTAGTTCATCGATATCGTGATAATGAGTAATCTTTGTATCGCTCAACTCCCTACAATGCCATTTGGACAAACATGTTTAACTTTCCTGATGACTAATAAAATAGTCCACATTAATATTGAGTTTAGAAAATATCTCGGATTCATTTTCATTTTGATACGCTTCACATTATCTCCAATTCTAAATCAATCTTAATTAAGAGAAACAAATGTCACAGGAATCATCGCACTCTATTTTTCTAGACAACTTAATCGAATTGATGATATATTTTCGAGTTGATTGTCTTTATTATATTAACTCGAAATTATGCGCAAACACTCGATAATAATAAGAAAAAAGTTTTCTCAGATAAAAATATGCATACAGTCAAGTAATAATTAAAAAAAGTTCTGTTCTTGCACTAACAATGAGATTAAAATGTTCTATTCTAATTCATACTACAGAATCAACATATACCTTTTGTATATCCTTGTTAACTATATGCATTCAAGGATGTAAGATAACTTATCTGCATATTTATTTACAAAAGGACATTTCATTCCTTAACAATTAGACAAGTTTTTGGATGACTTATTCTCTGCTGGTTGAAGTGTATGATTCTATGAATTCCTTGGAGGTCCCTGCCTTCTCCAGCTTTGAGTAGGCGTTAGTTTCTGGCTAAGCACTCGAGGCGCCTCCATTAAGATTACTGATGAAGCCGCCGAAGAGTTTTTTGTAGATCAGTGTCTACTTCTTCGTCGTCGTCTTCGTCGTCGTCGTCATCTTCTTATTTCTCTTTTTTTTCTTTTTCTTCATCGTCTTCTTTATCTTTCTCTTCTTTTTTCGTTTTCTTCTTTTTCTTTCATTTTCGTCTTGGTCGTCATGTTCTTTGTATCTTTCTTTGTCTTCATCATCTTGTTCATTTTTTGTTCTTCTTCTTATTATTATAAATATTATCATACCCACGTTGATTCTGCTTCTTATTTTCGCGCCTTTTTATTTTATTTTTCTCCTACTTTTTCTTTCTTTCTTTCTTTCTTCCTTCGTCTTCTTCTTCTTCCTCTTCTTCTTCTTCTTCTTCTTCTTATTTTAATAATTATCAATATTCTACCAACATTAACTCTGCTTCTTTTTCACTCCCACATCTTCTTTTTCTCATAATCACGCTGTCACTTCTACTCATTTTCTTTTTTATTGTCACTCCATTTTACCGTCTTTCCACATTCTTCTTTTTCTCCTCTTCTTCCTCTCTTCCGGTGACCTCCCTGTTCGATGTCTTTTATTACATCACGCTTTTACGCCTCCACACTTTTCTTATGATCAATGTCACAATCGCCCACAGACGTAGTAAAACGGCTTCACATATTTCTTTCACGTTTTATCCTTTTATCTACTTATTTACACCCACACATTAACGACACGTTATTAAATTCTTCCTTCATCCTTCACGTGAATTTGTGTCACATGTCCAAACCATTGCCGGGTTTTCTTCATCCTGTCTCTCTTTTTATTAACGATTTTTACCGCAACTTTCAACCTCTTATTTCATTACCTTCTACCGTTTTCCTTTACATACGGCCATGCAATTCTACCAGGCTTACTCGACGGTTCGTCTGTCACGCGCCAGTGTAAATATCAGTTTCGTTGTTCTGTCACGCTTTATTTTAATATAACCGTCGGTTTATTTATTTCTAATTTGTTATTAATGTTAGAGTGTTTAATCATAAGCTGGGGGACCGCGTTGAAAGCTCGGTCGAACCATATCAAAGAATACTCAGCATTATACGGTAAAGCTCAAGGAAAAGTGGAGCAATCTGTCAAAATGATTGTCGTGTTACCTTAAATCTCGATTTCCAATAAAGTAGAAGTTTAGGAGTCGTCCTCGACTAATCTCGATCTAAATTACAAATAGCGTTTTCAGATACGTTTATGTATCTAAATTGAGCTCGGATTACATTTTCAGTTGAGAAAAACTGAGTTTGCGAATCCAGCTATATATAAAAATATATAAATATAAAATGAAATATATATATATTTATATATATATATATATATATATATATATATATATATATATATATATATATATATGTGTGTGTGTGTGTGGGGGGGGGTTAGTTAAATCACAGATTAGATAATAAAATGAATTATCGTTTTATTAAATATTACAATGAGATAATATTTTCTACCGAAGAAATTAAAGCTCGATATATAAAAATAGAGCGAAATATAAGTGCAAAGATTAAACTTAAATTCTATAAATTAAAATATACATAAAAATATATTTAAGTTAATAATTTATTGTTTGAAACAAGTATAATATTGAAAAGAATTATATTTATTTCCTTAAGGCATGGATATTCAAGAATGGCTCATATAACTACAGGAAAAGAAATTTAATAAGCAAGATAATCAGTTATGAATAAATATATATTTTTACTTATCAACATATACATTAAAAACGTTATTTAAAATGTATTTAAGAGGCATAGATAAAGACTATCATACATCCTGGACAATCCAACGTTGAAATGAGTTCAATTATTTCCGGAATATTTCTGTCCGGCCGGACAAATAATTATCCAAGGGGAATATCGGAGGTGATAAAGCAATCCGTAACATTTGAAACAAACTCCAAATTGGAGGTAACATTCGGAATGCGTAAGGATCCCGTTATGTAATTTCCAGGGGTATAAGATATGATAAACACCTTTGGTGAGTTAGAAATCCTCTTATGTTGGAGTTTAGAAGAAATCCAGAATCTTTGGGAAGGTGGAGACATTGCAGCATCTTGGAGATAAATATTTAATTGCATTATATACTAGCATGGGTGCCAGGCGTTGCCCGGGTGTTTGGAGGTGTGTGTTGTGCAAAAAAAAAAAGTAGTAGGAAAGCAGGCTCGAACCCGTACCGCGAAGGAAGAGAAGAACGTGAAAAAAACGTGACGTCTTTGCTGTTACGACCACCGCCAAACCGAAAGTGACATAGGTTTAAATAAAGGCTAGACAACGAAAAGAGGGGATGAATATCGGCGAAAAAAGCAACCCCCCTTGTAGAAAAGTGCCCAGTTGAAAGTGAAGAAATTAATGCTTTTAGCCAATTTTTCGATATTTGTCGTCTGAAGGGTCGAACTTCAAAACGATACTGATCTTGTGAAAATCCGTCGCCTCTGTCGAAAGTTTTAGGCAGACATGCAAACATACATACATAGATTTATATATTTGTAGCTCAAATTTTCGACCCAAACCGATTAAAATTTTACCCTATCTCTGAATACCCTTTATGTAAAATTTCAAATGTTTAGACCAGACATTTTCTTGAGTAATTTAGTAGTGACCGCAGAGGTCAATTCGTTTTTTAAACTTACCCCTATTATGACCCGTTAACATTTATTGTTTGGGGCTCAAATTAAGTTATTAAGTTAGATTCAGGTGTAAGGAACCTATATCTAAAATTTCAAGTGTTTAGACCCAAAATTGGCGGATGAGTTTGGAAGAGTTCTCAAGGTCAAATCGTTGAACTTTGACCCGTTAACAGCAACATTTCTGTCCGAAAACAGATTACAAAGATTTTCCCAAATCTCAGTACCCTGTATATCAAATTTCGAGTCTGTAAACTGAAAGTTGACGGAGTTATTGTGTAGGGAATGTACACAGACAGACAGACAGACAGACAGACACTTTCACTTTTATAGATAGATAGATATATCCACCGATTTTAGCAACATGCATACGGATATTCAAATATCCAAAACCATAGACGTCAAAAAATTTAGAATACGAAAATCTCCGAACTCGTCAAGTCTCCATTTTGTAAACATTTAGACAAAGTCTTTTTCTAGTCTGTTCCTCACAATTATGGGTTTATAATGCCGGACCGATCATTCCGGTTTTTAGAACATAGTCTTATATGATGAACAGGAAGGAAAGAAAACTAATTTAGGGAGAAGAAGAAAAAAGAAAAGGGGAAAACAAAAAAAGGAAAAGTAAAGTCAGAGAAGGCTAGCGTCGTCAAGATCAAGTTATTTTGGATAGCGTAGGTGTTGGATGTAGGTCAGAGTTTATTTGAAGTTTACCTGTATCATACATGACCCTGTGTCAGATTTTAGTGGGAAATATGCACTCTGTATTGTTTTTAATGTAGGTGAGCGGGGTGGGTGGAAACCTTACATTTAAAGACGATCGATAAGAGATAAATAGGCACCGCCAAAACTGGGGGGGGGGCAGGTCAGTACTTTTTGACGGACCGTCTTTTTAAAAATCTACCAAAAATCAGGTAATTATCCGATCAATACGAAATTTTCAGCGATTATTAGGAGAAGAATGAACTTTATAACAGTGTACTTATTTTTCATAAACGATATTTATATATATATATTTTTTTTGCTTACAAAACCCCCCTTGTTTTGAAGTGGGAACAAATATGCTTAAAATAATCATCTGAAACTGAACAAAACATATTGTGTTGTTGTAAGGGACAGAATTATAGATTAAAAAAAAAAAAAAAAAAAAAAATTGTTTGCATACCTTATTTTGACGTCTGAATATCAGAACTTCGATTGTGTTTAATTATCCCGCTTTTGAGTTTTGAAGTGTGAAATTCGGTGAATATGTTAAGTAAAATAATTAATTTAAGTTAAGCAAAACAAAAAAAAATTTTTTTTATATTTATACGAAAAAAGCCATTTTAAAATTTTTGATAAATAAATTAACAATTTTTTTTTAGCGAGCCGAATAATGCATGACCATTATTAAACAGAGCATGCTTTGAATAATCGATACAAAAAAAAAAAATTCGATAAATATTGTGCCCTTTGTGTTAAAAATAGCATCATTT
The DNA here is from genome assembly GCF_053919585.1 of Euprymna scolopes. Lineage (NCBI taxonomy): Eukaryota > Metazoa > Mollusca > Cephalopoda > Sepiida > Sepiolidae > Euprymna > Euprymna scolopes. The sequence goes on from NC_136497.1 coordinate 114,908,429, forward strand.
TTTTCGATCTCGTTTGAAAACGTTTGCCGCCTTTCGACTACGGTGGGCCAAAAGCGCTGAAATAATTTTTTTATATTCTGCTTTAAATTGCCCCCTCCCCCCATTTTGGGGAGCCTGGCCCCCACACACATACACATTAAAAACCAAACTCATACAAATGGTCACCCATCTGGTACTGGCCAGCCTCAGCTTAATAATACATTGAAATTTTCGTCACTGAAAAATAAGTTTTTTTGGCCTGTTTAGTCTTCCATAGTTTTCGTCTCATCGAAAGAAAACGTAAACAGAGTCGATCTGAACTCTTCGGCGACGCGAAATATCTGGTTACATATATGAATAAGTGGAATTATTTGAAATTCAGGTACTTATATTATAATATTTTTGCATATTCTCTTAGAAAATCATCCTAAATCTTAGTTAGACAATAAATGAATAAATAAATTATTTCAAAAACCCTTTTTTTTAAATATTTAAGTACGTTTTTTGTGCAAGACAAAAAATAACAATTGTTAACTTTTTGGGAAAATTTAACATTTAAAATTGAATTAAAAATAGTAGAAAAAGTTTTACATTATTCTGTTTTCTATATGATAAAATTCAGGGTTTTATCTTTCTGGAAAAAAAAAGTTACTCAGAAATAATGGATTTTAATAAATGTAATTTAGTTTTAAAAAACAACAACAACTTGATTTTGCGGCCATTTTTGGCGGTGCCTAGAATAAAAATAAAAGAAATATAAAATTTGGTCAACTCAGATAACTATGCTAAACATAAGATCAGATATACTTTATTAGAAAATTATTAAAAAGTAATAGAGATAAACAATACATATATTAAGATATTGTTAATGGTAGAATTACATAGATAATATAGAAATTAGGAGTTATTACACATATTTAAGGGAATAATTCACATAACCATACACACACAAATATGTATGTATATCTATCTATATATCTATAAAAGTGAACGTGTCTGTGTGTGTGTCTGTCTGTCTGTGTACATTTTCCTTCGCAATAACTCTGTTAATTTTCAGTCTACAGACTCGAAATTTGATATACAGGGTACTAAGATTTGGGAAAATCTTTGTAATCCATTTTCGGTTAGAAATTTGGCTGTTAAGGGGTCAAAGATCAACGATTTGACCTTTGAGAACTTTACCAAACTCCTCCGCCAATTTTGGGTCTAAGCACTTGAAAATTTGGATATAGGTTCCTTGCACATGGATCTAACTCATAATAGGGGTCAAATTTTAAAAAAATTGACGATTTCTTTTTTTTTTTTTTTTTGCTCAGCATACACCTCCAAACACCCGGGCAACGTCGGCAACCCATGCTAGTATACATATAAAAGTGAACGTTTCTCTGTGTCTGTGTATCTATATGTGTACATTTCCCTACGCAATAACTCTGTCAATTTTTAGTTTACAGACGCGAAATTTGATATACAGTGTACTGAGATTTGGGAAAATCTATGTGATCCGTTTTCGGCCAGAAATTTGGATGTAAAGAGGTTAAAGTTCAACGATTTGACCTTTAAGAACTCTACCAAACTCGTCCCACAATTTTGCGTGTAAACACTTGAAATTTTAGATATACGTTCCTTGGACATGGATCTAACTTAATAACTTGATTTGAGCCCAAAAAGAATAAATGTTAAAGGGCTATAATAGGAGTCAAATTAAAAAAAAAATTACCCTTTTTTTGCCCAGGATACACCTCCAAACACCCTGGCAACGCCGGGCACCCATGCTAGTATATATATATATATATATATATATATATATATATATATATATATATATATATATATATATGGAAGTTTTAAAGGCCAAGAGCAATGCAGAAAGGACCGGAATCATAAGAGGAAAGAAAGGAAAAACAAACAAACAAATAGACGGGTATGTTCAAGTAGAGAAATATCTAACTATTTAATAATTTATCACTCCTCCTCTCATTTTGAATATACTATTGCTTTCTTTTTGAAAAGGGGGTATTTCTCCCGAAATTAATCAAAGTTCCATACAACCGAGGGATTTTATATACACCGGACACACCAATAACTTGGTTATAAATTAATTATGTAATGAGAGGAGGAGTTTGTTTTTCCTTTGTTTTCTCTTGTGATTCCGGTGCTTTCCGCATTGCTCTTGGCTTTTAAAACTTCCATATATTCCTTTACCAGCAATTCTTATATATATATATATATATATATATATATATATATATATATATATATATATATATATATATATAATTATCCCCATATAATTATACATATATTCAGAAATATAAAGACACTTTTATTAAAAGCTAGAACGTTAGGTTAAAGCAAGGTACATTATTTCTATCGATAGATATATGTTAGAGTTGGTTAAATAAATAGCTTAAGTTGAATGCTGAACCATTCATAGATCATATCAACATTTTTATTATATAAATTTGCATATGAGTCATGTAGATAGATACACTTATGAAATGAATAAATGAAATACGAAATAAATAAACAAATGCAATTTATTTTGGAGTAAATTGATGATGAATTAAAGTTTAATTTTGATATTTAGTTGGTTTTTTTTAGGGGGATTGTTGTGAGCTAACATATACGCGAGAACCTATTACTTATTCTATGGGATAAAGTTGTATCATTATATTTATCAGAGGAGTTTAATCCGGTTAAATTTAATTTATTTTTAAAATTAATACATTATTAATTTATGAAGATTTATAAATAAATGAGTTCTACCACTAGTAAGATATTTTTATATATATTTTAATCTATATAACGTAACTTACATTTCCGCATTTATATACATACTAGCAGTTCAGTGCATCTTTGCCCGGGCCCTATGTATATATGTGCATATGTATATATATATATTACAAAGTTTGACTCATGTCCAGGAAACCTATATATAAGTTTAGACCCAAAATATTCAAGGTTAGTATTTTCCAGCGGTAAAAATAACCAATGAAGTTTAATGAAAACATTTCAGGCCTTCAGTATTGAGCGCTCTGGAATCACTGCGCCATACCAAAGACTTGAGATGTATTCATTAGAAACTCTGCTCGCGTATAAGCAGTATCGCCCGAAGAGGTCTCCAGTTACCAGTAACTGGTTGACCGAAACATGCTCATGAATCTGTAGCGACATATTATTATGTAAAAACAAACAGAAAGTATCTCTCTCTCTCTCTCTCTCTCTCTCTCTCTCTATATATATATATATATATATATGTATATATATATGTGTGTGTGTGTGTATATATATATATATATATATATTACTTTGGTAAAGTATGTTTTCTAATTATATTTTACTCTCTGTGTATATCAATTCTTATTGGTTGGAAACTCAATGTATGCATAGACCATATATAAAAGAATAACAAATAAAATTACAGGTATTAAAATTATAACAGGCTAACATTGTTTGCATTTTTGTTCAAAAAAAAAAATCAAAATAAGTTTGAAGAGTTGTAGCTTTCCTGAAACATTGTAAGTATTGTTAAAGGATGTTTTTGGTGGAAATACAATGTAATTTTTTCTCCGACGCTTGGGCATTTTTGCAAGTATTTGAAAATATTGAATAATATTTTTTTTTCAATACTTTTCTTTATGACTTGTTAGGTGTACAAGGTGTTGTTTATTTCCTTTCGTCGATTTTATCTTGTTTTTTCTTTGCGACTACAGCACATCTATAATCATCATTGTGATCGTCATTCTTTATCATATTTTAGTATGTTAAGCGTTTACGTAGGTTTGTTGTATTTAATTTCCAAAGAAAGGAATTTTTGCTGCTTTGTTATGCTTAAATTCGAAATAGCATTCTTCATTACTTTTATCAATTTCTCAACACGGCTATGTTCCCGCTTCGATTAATCACTTTTTCATGACTAACTTTGAAATAACATTTTCATTGCTAAACGCACAGTTTAAATGGACGCATATTGAAAATATCCGTTGTTTGTTTGTGTCCCTAAACTCTTCCTTTAGCTCGATCTATCGTGCTTACATCCCTGCCCCCCCCCTCTCTCATCAAATCAGAAAAACGTTTATTCTTACATTTTCTTGACTTCAGTTTAGGCTTGCCAAGCCATTTGAAGGAGAATCGGATTGACCATGTTTCCGGGCTATTTTTGACTCTTTGTTGAGTTCTGCGCGGTCTCAAGTAATAATCGTTTTTTTTTTTTTTCAAGTTTGCAATTAATTATTCAGTTTTAATTCTTCCCCTTTTATTCACATATTTCATAGTTTATATTTATCCTCCTTGTTCTTATAGTTGAATATGAGTTCCATGATTATTGTGTTTCCTTTTATTATTTATTTCTCCCTTTTTTCTTCTCTTAAACCTTATCCTATCCGATATTCTTTTTCTTATTCTGCCGCCCTTTCATTTTCTCTTCTTCTATACCTCCATCTTTTTTTTTAGACTGGCATCACCAGATTATCGAGGCCAAGAGGCCACTCGAGGATAAGGGTTAAAGAGTGTATAGTAGAAATTGGACAATATATGGAAATTCAGTAAATTTGTTAACTTATATGGAATGGCTCATCAAGAACTTGTTTACGTCAGACTTGAAGACAACCATATTGTATTCAGCCGGAAAGCAGGAAAACGGAAGACAATTCCACAGGCGTGCAGTTCTAAGAAAGAAGCTTTGTTCATGGAATCTGCGTTTAGGTTTAGGCACAGATAAAGAGTGGGGGGAATTATTGATAGTGTTTACAGCTAGACGAGTGTTTCTTGTGAAAGTTTGGCGAGGGGGGACCATAGACTGAAGCTTAGTCGAACACTTTCCATGAAAATAACGATACATAAGAGAAAAAACTCGCAATATCTCTTCTGTGAGATAGAGGTTGCAGGGAAGAGAAAAGGAATCTCCTACGAGGTTACGAAGTCAATTTTGAACTCTATGAAGGCAGGACAAGTCTTTTCTAGCAGCTCCTGCCCAGATGTGGCAACAGTATTCCATCCTTGGACGTACCTGGCTCTTATATAGATAGAGATTTGTATCAGCAGTGAGATATCTTCTGGATCGATAGAAAAATCCCATCATTTTTCCAGCAGCCTTGGCAACAGATTTAATGTGCGTGTTCCATTTAAGATCAGGAGTAACGGCCAAGCCCAGAAGCTTGTCAAAACTTGAGGCCTCCTGAAGACGAGAGCCATTCATTTCAATTGATGCCAGATGTGGATCATAATGTTGATGATGTAAAGAGAGAAGCTTGGTTTTAAATGCATTAAAAGTAACTAGCCACTCATTTCCCCATTGTACCACGTGCTCAAGATCAGAGGAGAGAGAATCGGAGAGAACTTGGTCATTTACTGTCTTAGATGTGCTACCATAAATAGTAGTGTCACCAGCATAAATGTCTACGAATGATGTAAGGATGTGATTTGGAAGATCATTAATGTAGATCAGGAAAAGAGTTGGCCACAGGATTGAGACCTGAGGGACTCAGCTACTACTCAACTACTACTCTTATGAACCTATTAGAAAGAAATGATTTAATAATTGAGGAGACATTTCCAGCTATACCATAGCTAGAGATATTGTGAAGTAAACCTTTATACCATACCCTATCAAAAGCCTTTGATATGTCAAGAGCAATTGCCCTAGGAGGTTGCCTCCGTCGGAGATTTGCTAATCCTATGAGATATAACTGTAAGCACATCTGATGTAGATCTAGCAGAACGGAAACCATATTGAGTGTCACTAAGAAGGTTATTTTTGTTGAGATGGTTGATTACTTCTGTATTTAACACAGATTCCAGCAACTTACTCATGACGCACAGGAGACTTATTAGTCCGTACTGAGAGGGGGATGAGCGATCACCTGAATTTTTATATACAGGGCATACTGATGAGATTTTCCAGGGTGATCGGAAACTATTCTCTTTAAGACAACGTTTAAACAGTGTTGTAAATATGGGCGCTAGTTATGGTTGAAGTTTTTTGAGTACTATAATTGGAATACCGTCAGGGCCAGTTTTGCTTTACTGGAATCAAGGTTTTTGATTAGCTTGGAAACATCACGTACAGATATATGCATATCATATAGCGTGTTTTCTGATACAAGAGGAAATATTGGGGGTTGGCGGCCTTGATCGCAAAGGGTAGAATTATCTGCAAAGTTCTTGGCAAAGAGTTTGACTTTGTCTGATGCAGACGAGATTACCTCAGGTCCATTGATGATAGTTGGAATAGAGTACACGCTTCTGTTCAAGATTCTGTTTGCTATTTGCCAAAACTGGTGGGAACCAAGCTGCTGCTCATATACTTTGGACCTGACGGAGCATATAGGTCTCTTGCGTTCTTTATTACTTTCTTACAATGGTTTCTGGCAGTCCTGAAAACGGCTTTAGTTTCAGTACATCTATTACGTTGGAAGCAGTAGAAAAAGTGATTTCTGTGCGCAATGGCAGCAGCACATTCTGGAGAGAACCATAGCTGGCTGTTAGGTTTTTGCTGTAATTATTTCGAGGGTATGAACCGGTCTATACCTACAATTAACCATTCCGTCAGATCTGATACTATAGAGGACACATCCTCTTTAAACATGGAACGCAGAGGTAGATCCGATATAAATGTACGGAAGATATCCCAGTCAGCCTTAGTGTATCGATATACTGTACGATGGAGAGGTACGTCTAAGGGCTTATTACATTTCATTTTTATCTTAATAACTGAACATAGTTCAGGGCAAGTTGTGAGAAAAAGGTCTAGTAGACTCGCATACTGGCCGTCATTGTCGGGCACAAGGATGGGTTCGTGAACAATCTGAGTGAGTTCATAAGCAATGGAGAAATCATGACAGAACCCCCCCTCATCATCGGTCTTGTTTGAGAGGGTCAACCATTCCACATTTTATTGTTAACCTTATCCTATACTTTTCCTAATCTTTTTAATCTTCTCTTTTTTTCTCCTTCCGTCTATTTTCTTTTATTGCTTATTTCTTTCATCTTTTTTTTCAATTTTACTACTTCCTCTATTTCTTCTTGTATAAGCCACACATATTCTAATACGTCTTTCTTTTCTTCTCCATTTTTTGAATATTGCGATGTGCTTTTATCACAGAACCAAAAAGTCTGGTGCAAAAACATGATCAAAAGATTGATTATACCTTATTAATTAGTAAAGCTCTACACACTTCCTCACACATTAATGATAAGTCCTACAATAAAGTTTTATCGTATCTTGCGATATGTGTCTGATCGTCAAATGCTTACTACCATAACATGATCTCAAAAGAAAATTTCGACAAGAAAATCCAAATCAAAGTCTGAAATCCTGGCATCGAATTTATTTTGTAAAGTTTATAGATATTATCTCTAAATGAATGAAATTCTTATTTATCTTTGTTAAATATAAGTGAAATAACTTTCCCTTTTTTAATCGGTTAATTCTTTCTGGCCGTCGCGTTGCCACGTTTCAGAATGTAAAATTATTCTTGTTTGTACATTCCACAAAACAAGGCATTACCGACAATTTCCCACACTTAATTTCTATAACACAAACGGTTCTTGTTCATTAGCCAGGCTGAATATCTTAAAAAAATGAATATTCAACGGTTTTTAACTCTAAATTTCTTTTAAAAAATGATAATCACTGTTGAAAATGCTGGATTTCTACAACAAAATAGGATAATTAGTAGTTTGTCACATAGACTTTCGAAATAGAGAATTTTTGTAGATTTTTGTATAATTTAAAAAAAAAGTAATGACTAATATATTTTTCACGTTTAATATGTAAAAAGCATTTTCATTTGTTTGTCATTAATTTCGTTTTTGTACATCGGAATCACCACTTATCAGGGCCCGGAGGCCATACGAGGATAATGGTTAATAGGTATACATTAGTCAATGATAAAGAGTGTGGGAAATTATTGATAGTGGTTTTGGTAAGACGAGTGTTTTTCGTGAAATTTTGGCGAGGGGAGACCATAGATTGACGCTCGGATGAGCATTTGCCATGGAAATAACGATAAAGCAGAGACAGGCTCATAACGGCTCTTCTGTGAGAAAGAGGTTGGAGAGAAGAATGAAGAGCATCCCCACTAACTTACAAATTATATTTTGTAGCCTGTAAAGGCAGGATAAGCTGCTTCTAGCAGCTCCTGCCCAGATGTGGCGATAGTACACCATCGTTGGCCGTACCTGGCTTTTATATAGGTAGAAAATTGCATCAGAAGTGAGATATATACTGGAGCGGTAGAAGAATCCCACCATTCTTCTAGCGGCATTGGCAATGGATTTGATATACATGTTCCATTTCAAATCAGGAGTAAAGCTCAAGCCCAGAAGCTTGTCAAAACATGAAGCCTCCCCAAGACGAGACCCATTCATTTCAACCGATACCAGATTGGCATAATGGGGTAGATGGTGCAGAGATAGAAGCTTGGTTTTAGATGCATTAAAAGTAACCAGCCACCTATTTCCCCATTGTACCACATGCGCAAGATCAGAGGAGGGAGAATAAGAGAATTTGGTCGTTTACGGTCTTTGATGTGCTACCATAGATCGTAGTGTCATCAGTATAAATGTCTACGAATGATGTAAGGATGTGATTTGGAAGCTCATTAATGTAGCTCAGGAAGAGAGTTGGGTCGAGGATGAACCCCCGAGGGACTCCAGCATTAATACTGAGAGCTTCTGATTTCTGGCTATCAGCCATTACCGTTATGAATCTATCAGAGAAAAATGATTTAAAAATTGAGAAGACATTTCCAGCTATACCATAGCTGGAGATCTTGTGAAGTAGACCTTTATGCCATACCTTGTCAAAGGCCTTTAATATGTCAAGAACAATTGCCCTAGAGAGGAAGACTCAATCGAGAGATTCGCTAATCCTATAAGATATAACTGTAAGCACATCTAGCAGAACGGAAACCATATTGCACGTTACTAAGAAGGTGTTTTTTATGAGATGGTTGATTACTTCTGTATTTAATACGGATTCCAGCAACTTACTCATGGTGCACAGGAGATTTATTATTCTGTATTGAGAGGGAGGTTATTTATCCCCTAAATTCTTCAATACGGAGCATACTGATGGGATTTTCCAAGGTGTTGGGAAGCATTATTCCTTCTGACAACGCTAAATTACGTTGTAAGTATGGGCGCTAGTTCTGGTTGAAACTTTTTGAGCACTATAATTGGAATACCGTCAGGGCCAGTTGCTTTACTGGAATCAAGGTTTTTGATTAGCTTGGACACATTACGTACAGATATTTGTATGTCACATAGCGTGTTTTCAGATACACGAGGATATACTGGGAGTTGGCGGCCTTGGTCATAAAGGGTAGAATTAACTGCAGATCTTGGCAAAGTGTTTGGCTTTGTCTGATGCTGACGAGAATATCTCAGGTCCATTGATGATAGTTGGGATAGAACATTCGCTTCAGTTCAGGATTCTGTTTGCTATTTGCCAAAACTGGTAGGACCCTAGCCGCTGCTCAGCTACTTTGTACTTGACGGACTTTCGCATTCTTTAGTACTTTTTACAGAGGTTTCTAGAGGTCCTGAAGGCGGCTTTAGTTTCAGTACATCTATTACGTTGGAAGCAATGAAAAGTGATTTCTGCATGCAATGGCAGCAGCACATTCTGGAGAGAATCACAGCTGGCTGTTAGGTTTTTGCTGTAACTTTTTCGAGGGTATGAAACGGTCTATACCTACATTTAAATATTCCGTCAGGTCTGATACTATAGAGGACACATCATTTTTAAACATGGGACGCAGATGTAAATCAGATATAAATGTGCGGAAGCTATCCCAGTCAGCCATGGAGTATCTGAGGTCTGGGGACCTATTACATTTCATTTTCGTCTAAACTGATACAACAGAGTGGTCGGAAGATCCCAATGGAGACAGAACGGAAAATGAACATAATTCAGGCAAGTTGTGAGAAAAAGGGCTGGGAGACTTGCATACTGCTCTCAGGGTCCTGGACACGGGTGAGTTCATGAACAATCTGAGTGAGATCATAAGCAATGGAGAAAACGTGATAGAACCTCGTAATCGGTCTTGCTTGAGTGGGTTAACCATTCCATATTGTGAACATTGAAGTCTCCACGTGGTCAATTTTCTTAGATATGCTTTTAATGATAATAACTCCACTGTTGTGGCGGCGATAGAATGCAAATATGAACGCGGTAGTGCGAGAAAGTGCAACCCGAAAACACATATAGGGTAAACTTGGACCTTCTTTAGAGATGTCCCTGCCACATGGAAAGTCGTCTTTCATGTAGTTACATAGTCCATGCCTCTGGCGATCTTGGGTGTTAGAGGTTAAGTTAGAGTATCCTTTAATTACGAACTCATCTAGGGAAGTAGTAGGTTCAATGCCAGTTTCGATTAGGAATAATGGGTCAGGTTTAGTCTCCTGCAATAGAGTTTGAACCTCTGGAAGGTTGGAACGTAGACCCCTGATGTTGGAGAAAAAGGCATGGTAGTGGGGGTTTATATTGAAATTTTGTGTCTATATCTCAGACTTAATTTCTAAAATATAAGTCTATTCGTTGATTTGTTATGTCTACGGGAAAACAGATATTCATTCATTTGTCACACTCAGCTCCTAAAAAATGCATTCTCGTTAATTTATCATGCTTCAGTTTGAAATACCATTTTAGATATGTCTATATATTTATATAAACCTCACACTGTTAATCAGTCCGTCGGTCTGTCCCACTTTATAAAATTTTGATAAATAAAAAGACGCATTTTGAGAATTCTTCTTTTTCTTCTTCTTTTTCTTTTCTCTGGTCATATCAAGGAAACATTTACTCTTTCATTTCCTGAATTCAATTGCGATGTGCTGAAGTATTCAAAGCGGAATGGCATTAGACATCCTTCTGGGCTATTGTTGGTCCTTTGTTGAGATCTGCGCGATTTCTAAATATTGTTCTTCTTTCAGTTCACAACTGACAATTAACTTTTGCATTTTGCATTTTTAATTATATTTTTACTATGTTACGTTTGCATTCAATAACATCTATTTTTGTATTTATTCTCTAAAATGTTATAGTTTTATGGGATTTTGTTATTGTTTATTTCTTGTGGTTCTTACTCTTTTTTCCAATTTTAATTCCTCTTCCTCATCTTCTTTTCATCCTACAATCATTATAATCATTTCTCCTTCTGCAAACACTCCTCATTTTTTTCCTTCATCGCCTTTTAAAAAATTCTCTCTTTTCTCTTTAGTCTCCATCACTTCCTAATATACATTCTTTACCTTATCCCAATCCTTCTTTCTTCTTCATCATCATCACATTATTTTTCTTCATATACATCTCCTCTTTATCTTCCCCTACTTATTCACTTTTCTCCTATCATACCTTCTCTTTCTCCGGTTTTTACTTAACTTGATATTTTCATCGTTCTCCATCTTCACTAAATTTTTCCTGCTCCTTTTTTTTCTTCTCCTTTTTTATTTTCTCAATTTTCTCTTCACCCCCCCCTTCTACTTCATATCCTCTACTCCCGCTTCTACTAAAACTATTAACTCTATATTATTTGAATCCACAATGGCAAAAATTCAGAAACGTTATCTTGCTTATCTTTTGTCTACTTCGGCTTCTACCTCTTCTACCTCTTCTATTTCTTTGTTTTTCCTCGTTTTCTATTTCATCTTCTTTTTATTGTACTTCGCCCTTTTCCATTGCTTTCTTTTCTTTTGTTTCATCTTTTTTCTTTTACTTTGTTTTTTTTTCGTTTTCTTTTTCTACTTCATCTTCTTTTTCTTATTTATCTTCGTTTTCTTCTTTGTTTTTTTTCTGTCGTGTTTTTCTTCTTCATCATCATTTTCTTTTTACTCTCTTCTTTTTATTTTTTTCTGATTTTTAATTTTTTTTCTTCGTCTTTTTCTTCTTCTTAATATTTCTTCTTTGTCCTTTTCTTCTTAGCCTGTTTTCTTCGTGTTTTTCATCTTCGCCCTTTTTACTTCTTCATTATTTTCTTCTTTGTTTTCTTGTTCTTTTTTCTTTATTTATTTTCTTCTACTACTCTGCATTTTTTTTTCTACATAATCTTTTTTCTGTCTTCTGGTTCTCCTTCGTCTTTTCTTCTTTGGATTTATCTCTTCTGAAGGGGAAAAAACGAAGAAAAAAGACAAAGAGTCGCTTTCTTTTCTTTTTCATCAATCACACATAGATACTCAATTACTTCTGAGACATCAACATTGTATTTTCGAGTAACTTCTGTTTCTCTAAAGCTTGAGATCACAGGCATCACCTCCCTCTTATTTTCTTCGAGGGAGAAGGGCGAAAGATGAGACCGCTTGAATTCTAAGAATAGATACTACACTTTTATCTAAGGCAAAAGGCCAAGTAAACAAAGATGAAATTATATATTTATCGTATATTGCATTGAGACAAGATGTCATAGTCCAAACATCACACATCGCTAAACTGCTGATTCCAAATTCTGAAATAAAAACATTATTATTCAGAAAGCCATTCTTAGTATTGGAAGGTTATGTTTTTATAAACAATCATTGTTATAATATGCAAGTAACCTCCCATGGATGGAGCTTCATTGTCGAATAGCATTACAATAATATACAATCATTGTTATAATATGCAAGTGACCTACCTTGGATGTAGCTTCATTGTCGAATAGCATTACAATAATATACAATCATTGTTATAATATGCAAGTGACCTCCCTTGGATGGAGCTTCATTGTGGAATACCATTAGATTAATATACAACCATTTTTATAATATGCAAGTTACCTCCCCTGGACGTAGCTTCATTGTCGAATATCATTACAATAATATACAATCATTGTTATAATATGCAAGTTACCTCCCTTGAATGTAGCTTCATTGTCGAATAGCATTACAATAATATACAATCATTGTTATAATATGCAAGTGACCTACCTTGGATGTAGCTTCGTTGTTGAACACCATTAGAATAATATACAATCAGTTTTACAATATGCCAGTTACCTCCCTTGGATGTAGCTTCGAATATCATTAGATTAATATATAATCATTATTATAATATGCGAGTGACCTTCTTTGGATGTAGCTTTTATTGTCGAATACCATTAGGTTATGCAAGTAATATCCCTTGGATGTAGCTTCATTGCTGAATACCATTAGATTATTATACAATCATTGTTACAATATGCGAGTGACCTACCTGGATATAGCTTCATTGTCGAATACCATTAGATTAATATGCAATCATTGTTATAATATGCAAGTTACCTCCATAGGATGTAGCTTCATTGTCGAATACCATTAGATTAATATACAAACACTGTTATAATATGCAAGTGACTTCCCTTGGACGTACCTTTCTTGTTGAATACAATTATATTAATATACAATCATTGTTACAAAATTCCAGTGACCTCCCTTGGATTTAGCTTAATTGTTCATTACCATTAGATTAATATGCAAGCATTGTTATAACATTCAAGTGACCTCTCTTGGATGTAGCTTCGGTGTCTCATACCATTAGAATAATATACAAACATTGTTATACTATGCGCGTGACCTCCTGTGGATGTAGCTTCGTTGTCAAATTCCATGAGAATAATATACAATCATTGTTATAATATGCAAGTGACCTCCCGTGGATGTAGCTTCATTGTCCAATACCATTACAATAATATACAATCATTGATATAATATGCATTAATCTCCCTAGGATGTACCTCCATTGTGGAATACCATTAGATTAATATACAATAATAGTTATAATATGCAAGTGACCTCCCTTGGATGTAGCTTCATTTTCCAATATCATTACATTAATATACAATCATTGTTACAATATGCAAGTGACCTCCCTTGGATGTAGCTTCATTTTCCAATATCATTACATTAATATACACCCATTGTTGTAATATGCGCGTGATCTCCCTTGGATGTAGCTTCATTGTCGAATACCATTAGATTATGCAAGTGACTTTCCTTGGCATTAGATTAATTGTCGAATTCTTATAATATGCGAGTGACCTCCCTTGGATTTAACTTCATTGTCGAATACCATTGGATTAATATACAATCATTTTTATATAATATGCAATCATTGTAATATTATGCCAGTGACCTCCCTTAGATGTGGCTTCATAGCTGGATATTTGTACTAGCAGAATTCCCAGTGCCGTCCGAGATTGTATAAGAAAGGCGGATATATCTACTAGCAACATACCCGACGTTGTCTGGGGATCGGATGAGATAGGTGGGATGTTTCTAGCAGAATACCTGGAATAGGATAAGATAGGTGGAATACCCTATATAGGAAGTTACGGGCGATTATGTCGTTAAATAATGAAAAGTTATTGTCAAAATTAGTAACATATTCAAGAATCATGAAGAATAATGAAATGTGAATAATTTGATTGGTGTGTTTCTAATGAAATAACCAACCAGACAATGCCTTAAAATTATGTTTTTGTAAAAGGAAGGGGATTATGTGGGTTGCATCATAAAAAAATGATTGTCGAAATTAGTAACATATCCAAGAATTATAAATAAATGATGAAATGTGAGTTATTTGATTGGTGTGGTCGTAATGAAATAGACAGCGAAGATGATGTATCAAAGTTATTAATATAGTAAGAAGGGGGCTATAATTTGGATTAAATCAAGAAAAATGTTTGTCGAAATATCCAAGAATTTAAAAAATGATGAAATGTGAGTTATAGGCGATTATATGGGTTTAATCATGAAAAATTACTTTCGAAATTAGTAACATGTCCAATAACTATGAAAAATAATGAAATGTGAGTTATTTGATTGGTGTGTTTTTAATGAAATAACAAGCCAGACAATGTCTCAATGTTATTAATTTAGTAAGAGGAAGGGGATTATGTGGGTTAAATCGTTAAAAACGATTGTCAAAATAAGTAACATATCCAAGAATTATGAAATATCGTGAAATGTGAGTTATTTGATTGGTCTGTTTGTTATGAAATAACCAGCCAGATACTGTCACAACGTAATTATTTTAACAAAAGGAAAGGATACTATGTGAGTCAAATTATAAAAAAACGATTGCCGAAATTAGTAACATATCCAATAATTATGAAAAATAATCAAATGTAAGTTATTAGATTAGTGTGTTTATAATGAAATAAACAGCCCAGATATCGTCTTAAAGTTAATCTTTTAGTATGAGGGGGTCGATTATGTGGGTTACATAATTAAAAATGATTGTCGGAATTTGTAATATTATCAAGAATTGTGAAAAAGGATGAAATGTGAGTTATGTGATTGGTGTTTTTGTAATGAAATTACCAGCACAGACAATGTCTCCAATGTATTAATTTAGTAAGAGGAAGGTGATTATGTGTGTCAATTCATGAAACATGATTGCGAAATTAGTAACATATCCAAGAATTATGAAAAAATGATGAAATGTGAGTTATTTGATTGGTGTGTTTCTAATGAAATAATCAGCCAGACAATGTCTCAAAGTTATGATTTTAGTAAGAGGAAAGAGATTATGTCGGTTAAATTACTAAAAACGATTGTCGAAATTAGTAACATATCCAAGAATTATAAAAAATGATAAAATGTCAGTTATGTGATTGATGTGTTTGTAATGAAATAACCAGCAGGAAAATGTCCCAAAGTTAGTATTTTAGCAAGAGGAGAGGGGATTATGTGGGTTAAATGATGAAAAACGATTATCGGAATTAGTAACATATCCAAGAATTATGAAAAGTTATTAAATGTACGTTATTTTATTAGTGTGTTTATGATGAAATAAACAGCCCAGATATTGTCTCAAAGTTATTATTTTTGTAAGCGGGGGTCGATTATGTGGGTGTAGTCATAAACAATTATTGTCGAAATTATGTAACATATCCAAGAATTATGAACAATGATTAAATGTGAGTTATTTGATTGGTGTGTTCGTAATGAAATAGACAGGCTAGAAGATGTATCAAAGTTGTTATTTTTGTAAAAGGAAGAGGATCGTGTCGGTTAAAGAGGGGGACGATTATTTGGGTTACTTCACTAAAATAATTGCCGAAATTAGTAACATATCCAAGAATTATGAAAAATGGTCAAATGTGAGTAACTTGATAGGTGCGTTTGTAATGAAATAACCAGCCATACAATGTTTGAAAGTTGTTATTTTAGTGATAGGAGGGGACGATAATGTGGACTAACTCATGAAAAATAATTGTCGAAATATCCAAGAATTATGAAAAATGAAGTGTTAGTTATTTGATTGGTGTGTTTATAATGAAATAAACAGCCCAGACAATGTAGCAAATTTATTATTTTATTAAAAAGTGGGCGATTATATGTGCGAACTTATTAAATGTGATTGTAGAAATTAGTTACATATCCAAGAATTAAGAAAAATGATGAAATATGACGTATTTTATTGGTGTGTTTGTAATGAAATAAACGGCCCAGAAATGTCTCAAAATTATTATTTTAGTAAGAGGAGAGGGATTATGTGATTGAACTCATAAAAATGACGGTTGAAATTAGCAACATATCAAAAAATTATGAAAAATGATAAATTGTGAGTTATTTGATTGGTGTATTCGTAATAAAGTAGAAGTTATTATTTTAGTAAGAGGTGGGCTATAATGTGGGTTGAATTATGAAAAATGCGTGTAGAAATTAGTAACATATATAAGACTTATGAAAAGGATGAAATGTGAGTTATTATTATTAGTTTCTGCCATTTCCGTGTTTATAATGAAATAAACAGGCCAGACAATGCCTCAATTTATTATTTTTAGTAAGAGGTGGCGATTATTATGGTTACTTCATTAAAAATAATTGTCGAAATTTATAATATATCCAAGAATTATGAAAAATGATATAAGGTGAGTTACTTTCTTGCTCTGTTTGTGATGAAATAACCAGCCATACAATGTCTAAAAGTTATTATTTTAGTGATAGAAGGGGGCGATAATGTTGATTTAATCATGAAAAATGATAGTCGAAATTAGTAACATACCATAGCCTATGTATCAACGTTTTCATTTTAGTAAGAGTGATGGCGATAATGTAAGTTAAATCATGTGACATGGTTGTTGAAATTAGTAACATATCCAAAAATTATGTAAAATGATTAAATGTGAGTTATATGGATGATGTGTTTATAATGAAATAACCAGCCAAGACAATATGTCCAAGTTCCTATTTTAGACAGCAATAATATGGGTTGAATTGTCGCAATTTGTAACAATCCAAGAATTATGGGATTCAACGAGATACGTCCACATATATACTTACAGATTACTTGGAGTCACCCTGGATTCAATGAGACACATGCAAATGTATGCAAGCAGAATACACGGTCGCCTGGAGTGTAATGAGATAGATGCAAATATATACTAGCAGAATACTTGGCGTTGCTTTGGATTGGATTAGATTGATTGAAATATATACTAACATAATACCTTGCGTCGCCTAGGATTTAATGAGATTGATTAAGATATATACTAGCAGAAAACCGAGCGTTGCCCGGTATTGAATGAAATAGGTGAGTATATATATTAGCAAAATACCTGGCGTCGTTTGGGATTTAATGAGATAAATGTGTTGTATATCACCCGTCCTTGCATATACATGATGTAAATTACCTACCCTAGGTAAGATACAATTATTTCATACGTGTAATACCCGTCTTATGTTGGTAAAATATTCTTTTGCTCGAAATAACAAATGATACATAAACATACAAAATTCCTCTCTCATAAGAATAACAAATATATTACAAAATCAAATTTAATTTTCTCATTGTTTATACGGTCCCGAGCAACGCCGGGTAGCCTCGCTAGTATTATAGAAATGTGAACACCATATAGCGATGTGCTTGTCTCTAAAATAACTTTTTTATCCGAAAGATTAAACAAGTTTTCAATCTTTAAATAATCTCCTCGTGTAGGTGTTTATTACGGCTGATTTAAATGCTTGTATCACACGTGGTATGGGTTAACAACAACTTATAACTTGCATTGCACTTTAAACTCAGCTGCCCTATTCGTCAATGGTGTTCAGAAAAAGGGTAGGAAGAAAATGATGAAGTGGAAAAGGGAAATTAAAAGAAAAAGAAAAAAAAGAAAAAAAAAGAAAAAGACGAATAACAATAGCAGCCTCCATATTTAATTATAACAATTCGGCGGATAAATATAAAATGTGAGAACTGTTATGGAATGAAACGTCAAAATAAAATGAAATTAGAAGTGAATTCAAAAGAATGAGGTTAATTGCAAGCATGTATAAAGAAATGAGAACAATATTTAAGAATGTTCGGATTTCAAGTAAATGGCTAATATTAATTCAGGAACATGTTCAATAGGCTTTCCGTTGCAATAATTTAACACGTCTCATCTGCCGGTAGAGAACGTAGGAGTAAACACCCTCTAACTTGATGAAAGACAGAGAGAGAGAGAGAAAGAAGAGAGAAAGAGAGAGAGATAAAGAGAGGGGACGATAAATACAGAGAAACCCATGAGGACAGATAGACTAGAAATGCATCTATTTTCATTTTTTTTCAATGAATGTGTTTCTGAACTCGTCTCAGTTGACAATGGTTCAAATCAAGGTGATGTACCAGCAGCTACACTTTTGTTCTATTTATTTTTCAACTCTGCTTTCCTATACATTTAAAGATTGTTTTCTGCCTGTTTTTTTTTTTTCGTTTCAGAACCACAGGTAACTTGTTTGATCTTCGTCGTTTTCATGCATCTACAGGGGTCTTTCAGCACCTGGGTCGGGAATTACTCTGTGCAGATGATGTTAATCTTGTGACACATATCGACGTAAATATGCAGGATATCATAGATTTGTTTTCACAGGTCTCTACATGATTTGGACTTACTATTAGCCTTAAAAAGGCTCAGGTTATGTTCACACTATCTGGTAGTTTGTATATACAACAAAATATTTTTGTCAACAACCAGAGGATTGCTGTGGTTGAAACGTTCGTGTATTTGGGTAGCACTCGTTCCAATGGAATCCTGGATGCTGAGGTAAACTACAGGATATATTGTGCCACTAAGAGCTTAGAGAGGCAAGTATAATCTGACAGAGGAATAACAGTTCGCACAACGATTAGTGGATATCAATATTGTATTTTACCATCCTTACTTCACTGTTCTGAAGCCTAGACAACATATGGTAGACGTATAAATCTCATGGCGAGAGCATACCAGACATTTCTGAGACACATTCTGGGCATCAAGTGCAACTCTTTTACACTTGATACGGGTGTCCTCATGCGAGCTGATGTACCATGTATTAGAAGTTGATTATATGTAACCGGATGAGGTGGGCTGGAATCTAACAAGGATAGATGATGTGAGATTACCCAAGCGCCTGTTTTATGGCGAAATTATAAAAATAACGCGTCCACGACACAAACCAAAGAAACGCTTCTAGGACGACATCAAAATTAATCCTAACGGTATTGACGTGTCTAGCTGGGAGAGTGTGCTTCTAGTGATCGTGAAAAGTGGCGCTCCATGGTTTATCACGAATGTGATAGCTTTGAGAAGTAAAATATGATTATGCGAAAATTAAACGTGATACCCAGAGGAAAAATCTGTGAGATCTGTAGGAGGTTTTTGTGCTGAACCACGGATGTGATTTATGCGGGGGAAAAACTTTATCTTTAGCTAGTCATAAAGAATCACATAGAAATCAGTCTTTCTTCGACAGGAAAATGCTGTGGAGCACATATGCCATATTTGCCTATGGTCTGCACATAAAGAGGGGGTCTGAAGCTTGATGTGAATGTCCACAGTGAAGTAATACCATCCGACAACAAACTGTAAGGGTAGAGCTGGTTTCAAGAGCTACCTTCATTCTCACAGAAAAAAAGAAAACGCATCTTGATCACATCTCCACATGTATATGTGTATATGTGTATATGTGTATAAATAAAAAAAATAAATTACTTAAAATAAAATAAATAAAAATAGTTAAATAATTAAATAAATTATAAAATGAATAAGATAAAATAAAAAAAGATTTAATAAAAAAGTACATGGAAACGGTTGAACAATCTACACTAAAGAAATGGGAAAGGTAATCTTCTTCTGTCAAGAAGTGACAATCACGATATATGTATGCATGTGTATATGACTGTGTATGTATGTGTAAATGTGTGTATAACCGTGTACATGTATGTGTACGTATATATATGTACGTACATGTATATATACATATATATCTATGTATGTATATATATATATATATATATATATATATATATATATGTAGGAGATGTCTTCAATAAGTTCTCAGATATTTTTGTATAGGCATTTAAAATTTTCATGAACTTCGGAAAATCCAGTATATTGTTGCTATATATCTTATGAGATGACTGAATCATTTTTATGATTTCACGTTCAAATGAACAGCTACAGCAGGGATTGGAATACACTCTACTAAAGCCTTATTATCAAAGCTGGTGAATTTAAGAATGTAATCTAGACGTGAGAATATTTAGAAGAATGTTATGCAATAAAATTCTGTTTTAAACTTGAAAAAACACATAAACGTATGAAATACTTCAGACTGCTTTTACACAATCTTGCATAAATCGAACATTGGTTTTTGACTCGCATAAAATATCTGAGAAAGCAAGGATCTATGAGGGATGATGAGTGGTGTGAGGGAGTAAGGAAGTTAGAACACCAGAGTTGATTGGCATCAAACTGTGCAGTTATTCTCTCTTTAGATACACGACGGTCTAAAGACAATGTGATAAAGAATTTTATGGACATGGACCATCGTGTGTCTATAGAGACAATAAGTGCATAGTTTGATGTATGTGTGTAAAATGTACACACAATTATTCGCGAAGAACTGAAGATGCGAGAGATTGGTGCAAAGTTTTTCGCAAGAGTGCTCAGCGAAGATCAGTAAGAAAGACGTTGGCATAGTAGAAGGAAGAGGATTGCGCTGATCAATTCAGATCAGGCAGTCCAGACCTTGCTAAAAAAATTGCTTTTTGGTTATTCCCTAAGCTCAAGAAAAACCTTATAGGGTCTCGTTATGAGACAACTGAGGAGATGAAATAGGCTGTGACGAGGGTCAGTGAAATGCTCACGCAAGAGGGCTGCCAGGGGGCCTTCCAGAATTTATTGGAATGGTACAACAAGTGTATCACAACCAGAGGAAGTTACTTCGAACATGACTAGAGTTTTGCGTGTGTGTACTATCAGTAAAAGTGCCCATACGAAAAACTATGGAAATATATTTAAGGCACCTCATATATTTAAACAAAAGTTGTTAAAGAGAGCTTCCGTTTGATTAAACCTTTTTTATTTTTAATTTTTTTCTGATGATCTTTTTGGTGAGTAGATGGAAAGAGTTAATAGTAGTTCCCTGTGTGCCGTGATGTTCTTTTTCGTCTTTCAAGGAAGACATCGTAAGGAGGGTTGTGTGCACATTATTGCAAGGAGCGATGTAATTTTTTTTTATATAGTAGCAGCAACGAATGCGCCCGAGTTTTATTGCCCTATGTGAGAGAGAGAGAGGTGACTAGTTCTGTGGTCAAGGCTGAGTCCTGTAGGAGGTGGGTAGGTTACGACAGGTATTTGAGTGTGCTTTCGCTAGATTGGAATGTGATTTTTAAGTGCAGGTTTTTGCGTTTTAATGTATATAACTTAAGTATTCTTAACTATTTGTTGGTTACGTAGTGTATTATTTGTGTGCTTCAGAGGCGGGGCAGTTATGTTTTTTTTTTAAATATTGTAATATTGCACTTGATTCTATATTATGCATGGTAAGGCGACGTGACAGGTTAGTTGTTATATAACTGACTTAAGTAATGTAACCATTAGTTTTATTGCTGTTATATTGTTACAGAAGCTGCACTCTCCTAAAGGCATTTGAACTTATAGATGACGTTGGTTCATTCTAGTGGTGTGGAGGTAGCAGAAACATTGTTTTTACTACTAGATTTTGGGTTAAAAACTTTTTTATAATGTATGATAACATAATGTTATTGTTGTAAGTGGGGGAACATACCTATGGGTATGTATGCATATATATGTATATATATATTTGTATGTTTATATATATATATGCATATATATGTATGTATATATATGTGCGTATATATGTATGTTTATTTTCAACCTATGTGTATACAATGTATATTCATATATATCATGATTATCGAGTGAGTGCTGGTCATTTACTCGTGTCCCGACTTTCGCAACCTTTCCTTTTTCTTCTTTTGGTTTTAGACGTTACTTGCAAATATCAATTTAGCTCTTCAACCGCACTTGATGTAGATCGAAAGTAACCGACGTAATGTAAAGAGACAACCCTGACGTCTGAAGACGTACGACACTTGCTTTAAATCACCGCATTCGTTAGGTTGTAGTTATCATCAATAAGACTAGGAGATTAGTTCCTAGTTTCCGTTCACTCGTCTACGCCGGAGAGCAGCACTAATTTAATTATGGCACAAAAGATAAAACACAATCAACTATATTGAATAGAGATTCTCATCGTGGCAGCAATTTCTACTCTATATCTTTATAATATTTCTACTCTATATCTTTATAATATTTCTTACTCTATATCTATATAATATTTCTACTCTATATCTTTATAATATTTCTTCTCGATATCTTTATAATATTTCTACTCTATATCTTTATACTATTTCTACTCTATATCTTTATAATATTTCTTACTCTATATCTTTATAATATTTCTTCTCGATATCTATATAATATTTCTTCTCGATATCTTTATACTATTTCTACTCTATATCTTTATAATATTTCTTACTCTATATCTTTATAATATTTCTTCTCGATATCTATATAATATTTCTTCTCGATATCTTTATACTATTTCTACTCTATATCTTTATAATATTTCTACTCTATATCTATATCATATTTCTACTCTATATCAATATAATATTTCTTCTCGATATCTTTATAATATTTCTACTCGATATCTTTATAATATTTCTACTCTATATCTTTATAATATTTCTTACTCTATATCTATATAATATTTCTACTCTATATCTTTATAATATTTCTTCTCGATATCTTTATAATATTTCTACTCTATATCTTTATACTATTTCTACTCTATATCTTTATAATATTTCTTACTCTATATCTTTATAATATTTCTTCTCGATATCTATATAATATTTCTTCTCGATATCTTTATACTATTTCTACTCTATATCTTTATAATATTTCTTACTCTATATCTTTATAATATTTCTTCTCGATATCTATATAATATTTCTTCTCGATATCTTTATACTATTTCTACTCTATATCTTTATAATATTTCTACTCTATATCTATATCATATTTCTACTCTATATCTATATAATATTTCTTCTCGATATCTTTATAATATTTCTACTCGATATCTTTATAATATTTCTACTCTATATCTTTATACTATTTCTACTCTATATCTTTATACTATTTCTACTCTATATCTATATCATATTTCTTCTCGATATCTTTATAATATTTCTACTCTATATCTTTATAATATTTCTACTCTATATCTTTATACTATTTCTACTCTATATCTTTATACTATTTCTACTCTATATCTTTATAATATTTCTTCTCGATATCTTTATAATATTTCTACTCTATATCTTTATACTATTTCTACTCTATATCTATATAATATTTCTTCTCGATATCTTTATAATATTTCTACTCTATATCTTTATACTATTTCTACTCTATATCTATATAATATTTCTTCTCGATATCTTTATAATATTTCTACTCTATATCTTTATAATATTTCTACTCTATATCTTTATACTATTTCTACTCTATATCTTTATACTATTTCTACTCTATATCTATATAATATTTCTTCTCGATATCTTTATAATATTTCTACTCGATATCTTTATAATATTTCTACTCTATATCTTTATAATATTTCTACTCTATATCTTTATACTATTTCTACTCTATATCTTTATAATATTTCTACTCTATATCTATATCATATTTCTACTCTATATCTTTATAATATTTCTTCTCGATATCTTTATAATATTTATTCTCGATATCTTTATAATATTTCTACTCTATATCTTTATACTATTTCTACTCTATATCTTTATAATATTTCTACTCTATATCTTTATAATATTTCTACTCTATATCTATATCATATTTCTACTCTATATCTATATAATATTTCTTCTCGATATCTTTATAATATTTCTACTCTATATGTTTATAATATTTCTACTCTATATGTTTATAATATTTCTTACTCTATATCTATATCATATTTCTACTCTATATCTACATACTATTTCTACTCTATATCTTTTTAATATTTCTACTCTATATCTATATAATATTTCTACTCTATATAATTTTAATATTTCTACTCTATATCTATATAATATTTCTACTCTATATCTATATTATATTTCTACTCGATATCTTTATACTATTTCTACTCTATATCTATATCATATTTCTACTCGATATCTTTATACTATTTCTACTCTATATCTTTATAATATTTTTACAATATATCTTTATAATATTTCTATTCTATATCTATATATTTCACGTTCATGTTCTCATATACGTTATCGTTTTTCATGCGCACTAAAAAAGGCGAGGTCGTTCGATTAATAAAAATATTTGTTGGTGATTAATTCCATGTCGCTAATGTAAAAGAATCCGATTCATTCATTTTGTAATAAATTGCTGCAAAATAAAATTATATTATCCCTTTCGACTGAAATCACAGTTTTAAACAAATACGGGTCAGGAAGTCTGATCGTTTTATTGATTTGAGAAATATTAGCTGAAAATTAGTTCTCTCTATAAGAAGTCAGTGACTATTGCTTCCGAAAAAGTAGAATTGCTACAATTTTTAATAAAAACTATAATATATAAAGGATATTTAACAGACAATGACAATTAGTTTTAAAGAAGGGGCTATTTATCCATGACATATATTACTGTAGTTATTATTTCAAAGGAATTGAGATTGTTAAAAGTATATTATTGTTATGGCTTGCAATAAGCCACAAAGAAAACAGAACAACGAAATAGAGTTTAAACAATGTATTACTGGAACAACAACGTAAAAAGGTTACAACTGAAAAGAGTAGTAAACGTCACCGAGCAGGTGAGGGTCAGAAAACAGCCCATTTGGAGGGTGATCCCCCCCTCCCAAGCTGATTTCCACGGTTGTGAAAATCAGTATTTCTTCCTTTTGGGTCAGACCACCAAGGGGTCTGTGCGCTTCCTCTTTCTGCCGGAGCTTCTCGGTTCTGACATCCGTTTTGGAGGGTCTATGTCAAAACAGTCATACACAGTTTCAATCGCCTCACTACCGTCCTGTGGTGGTTCTTCTTGATCCTCGTAGAAGCGTTTCCTGATTTGGTTCAGGTTCCACTTATGTTGGAAATTGGGGCCCTAAATGATGTATGTAACATGGCCGATTCTTCGTAAGAACGTGCCCTATTCCCAAAAAGAAACGTTATTTCTAAAATGTCTAAAATACACGTTATCTCCGCTGTTAAACCGTTTCGTTGGCATTATAGAGGTTATGCAGTGTACTATGTGTTTGGTTAGCAGTTTATCAAATACGGATTTTATTTTCCGTCCAAACATGATTTCTGCTGAGGATCCCGCATCTGGTTTGTTCGGATTTCGTGATTCTGTAAGCTGCAGAAATCGCTGAAGAGCCTTTTTCTGTCGGTGTACCGGACGCCTTTTTTAATGCCCTTTTAAACGTATCGACGAAGCGTTCGGACTAGCCGTTGCTTCTGGCGTGGTACTGGGATGTCGTAATATGATTGACTTGATATGTCTCGCAGAATTCTCTGAACTCTGTCGAGGTGAACTGTGTAGCGTTGTCGCCAACCAAACAGTCTACAACCCCAAACCGAGCAAACAATTCCAATAAAAAAAATTGTCGTTGTTGCTGTGGTCGGTCTTTTGCATCTTAGTACCTCTGGCCATTTAGAGTAAGAGTCCACTACTATTAGGTAGTAAAAATCCTCCACATTTTCGCATAATTGATCTGGATCCTCGGCCATGGTTTTTCAGCCTTAGGCCAAGGTTTATATGTTATATATATATATATATATATATATATATATATATATATATATATATATACATATATATATATATAAGCATCAAGTATTCAGCTACCAACAACATTTGAATTACACTACAAACTTGCGCTGGATAGATGAATGGATGGATGGATGGATGGATGGACACAGATTGATGAAAAAGGCAGCATAGGGATAAATAAATAAAAATTATATTTTCTATTATGTTTTTTCAATAGTTGAACACACGTTGAATAATGTTACTATAATGGTTATTTCATAGATCAATAATCGATGATATATATCTATAATCAAAAACCTATTTCATCAAATGTTAGATTTTGTAAAATCGAACATAAAATAAGCCAAATATTTATATCGCAATAAAATAAATTTATATACAAAGAACTATTTTTATCGCCTGGATTTTCTGGATAAAAATTTAGTGAAAATTTAAAGACAGAAGATGAGTGTTCGCGTACCATTGAGCCCCGATAGCATTTGGAAAATTAGCAACGAACTTGGTAAAAATATCGGTTATGATCAAATTTAGAACCAATTTAATTTTTGCATATCAAAGTCAGAGTAAATATCACAGAAAAGTTTAAAATCCATAATTTTGGTTTAGTACAGAAGAAAAAACTCGCCACTTTGATCATATTTTGATTAATGATCTCTTGCATCTTATAGCACATTGAATAAGAAAAGTGCAGTGACTTAAAGTTTTTACCCAATTTTTCAATGTATCGATGTATCTTAGATAATATTTCGCAATGCTATGATTCATTTATTGCTTGTTTGTACTTTAAATTAAAAATGACAGAAAGAAAAAGCGGTGGGCGGAAAGAATTAGTTTAAAGTGGTGGGAATATAAAATATTAGATTAGTAGTCGAACAATTCTAAAAGAGGAAAGGGATTACGTTAATAGACAAATAACATAAATAAAGAAAATATTAAAGTAGTAGTAGTAGTAGTAGTAGTAACGTGACCAGGATTATGTAAATAAATAAATGACATTAATAAAAAAAATATAGGAAAGGATAGAAGTGAAAAGAGATAAAATAAGTAAAACAAGGAAAGGAAAGAGGAGCGTTTCAAATGGTATAACAGTGTGATTTTTTTCTTGTTATTTCCTATGTTTAAAATATAGCATTTTTAGAAAATCTTTCTCTGCCTTTCTTGATTGCACAGGTGTTGAATTTTATTTATAACTTGAAAATTGCATGTAAGTGAATAGTAATATTGTTATGAAAGCTTGGGATTTGAGTGGATGGAGATCCTTTATAGTGTATGATATTGTTAATGAACACATTTTGTTCGATCGGTTTTGTTCAATTAATTACGTATTTAAAACTAGCAGGACCCATTTCTTGGTGTTGCCCGAGAATATATACAAAAATGTTCGGTAATAAAATTGTATTTAATATTTTTTTAATTGCAAAGTACCTGTGTATCAACGTTGCCCGCTAGAAATATGATATAAAGGCAGAACTGATCAGGTAAGAGATTCCTCTTTCCCCCAAATAAATTATAGTTATATGGTGCATCATCATTTGTGAGTCACGTAAAAATTAACATTAATAAATGTTATTTATGAAATAATCGGAAGTGGAAAAATGAATGATTTGTTAGGCATTTATTACACAGAACATGTAATCTTGTAAAATAAATGAAAGTTTTCGACGAAATTGTTTTGCCGAAACAAATGAAAATATGATATGTCGTAAACAACGTATGCATTTTTGAAATAAAGTTATTCTTAACAGTAACTTTTTTTTTGTAGCTTAGGTGACCGAAATAGCATGTTTTAAAATGTGATTTTCTGAAAAAAATAATATGTATAGACGTAAAAATTTTGGTGACTGAAATAGGATGTAATTTTTTTTTTAAACTGACTTAAAATAATTATTAATATATAGTTTTTGTTATTATATTATTGAAGGTATTAGAAGTAATTTTTGAGTACATATTCTAGAATAGTTGATCTGATAATGGTCGTTAAAAAATGTAGATCAACAAAGAGGTTAGCTATTCATGCTTGGCGGTTGCCTGGTCGTTCGATTCGAATCTATATTTAGTAAATATACAGAAAAATATAGAATTACAATTAAATTAGTTTTTGCAAATGACATGTTTAGTTTTTTATTTTTCCTTGTTACAGGTTTGACTTTAATCCTGAATATTTGTCTTGTTTTCTTATCTTTCTCCTAAATCTTTTTTGTCAAAAATACTATTATTAACCAATACTTTTCTTATATCTAAAATGAGAAAAAAAGTCTCCCATGAAATTTAACATTTCCCAAATTATACTTGCATATTATCTAAACTAAAAAACACGCGGCTTTTTGTATTTTTTCTTCTTAAGTATGCATTACTAAATGCTAAAGTTAATACAAAACCCTAAAAGTATTACTTCTTAACCAGCTTTTTAAACGAGTTAAAAATAACCAGAATTTTCAATTTGATAAAAGTTACATTATAGATATTTATTATCGGGTGGAGCTGGAACAGTTTAACATCCCAGCTCGACCTAGATAAAGACAAAAAGTATCCATTCATTAACATGGGAGGGGAGATTATCTTCAAGTACTATCCTAAGCCGTGAATGGGGAAACGGAATTATACTCAGTAGATATTAATAAGTCCTTCTCACCTTTTCTTTTAATTTTAATTTTATTTTATTTATTTATTTTTTCAATGGAGAGTAGGTAATGCATATGGATGTGTTATAGGCCCCCAAAATAATTCTCGCTTCTCCTTTTTTGTCCCTCAGTCCTCATTTCCAATGAGCGATTTCTCTGACAAAGGGAGAATAAAATACTGCTTTCTAAGTCGATAGTACTTTGTAAAGAGTAGCCTAAGATGTCGAAAATTTTCTGTTTCTATGTCTATCCTTGTGGTCATGTCACTATTAAGGGTGCTGGAGGTAAACGTTTCATCTGGGCTGACGTTACCTGCCTGATAGTCAGGGGCCCGAACCTTCGATTAACCACTAAGGAGGCTATCCTATCAGCAGGTAAAAAGTACCGGGGCTGCTGTATTGCCATTTGGTGAATGGATTCTGGACGGTACAGTAGTTTCTGGTAGGGCCTTCGATGCCATACTAGTGGGTAATTGTTACGGCTTTACCTTATCATGTGCCACAAAAAATTATTGTCTTTTTCTCTCTTATTTTCCCTCTCTGTCCTACTCCAACCAAGTCTACCGACCTGCTCCACAAACCCCAAAACCTCAATCATGACAAATATCCAAAAAAGAAACACGAATAAACCTAGAACCCCATCCACCAACGTAGACCCCTACTACCAAGTCTCCTTCTCCAACATCAGGGGTCTACGTTCCAACCTTTCAGAGGTTGAAAGACAATTACAGGAGGCGAAACCGGTCATATTCTTTCTAAGTGAAACTGGCATAGGGCCAACCACTTCTCTAGACGAATTCATAATTAAAGGATACTCCAACTTAACATCTAAATCTGACCCCCAAGATCGTCATGGGCATGGAATATGTGCCTACATCAAAGATGGCTTTCCATGTGGTAGGGATATCTCCAGAGAAGGTCCTAATTTACCTTATATGTGCTTCCGGGTTGCACTAGCTTACACCACTGCATTTATATTTGCCCTCTATCGCCCCCACAACAGAACAACAACTTTAAGAGCATATCTGAGAAAATTGACCACATCCTGTCTGATCATCCTTCGATTAACATTCACATTTGCGATGACTTCAATGTCCATAATGTGGAATGGCTGACCCACTCAAATAAAACCGATGATGAGGGGAGGTTTTGTCATGATTTTGCCATTGCCTATGACCTCACTCAGATTGTTCACGAACCCACCCGTGTGCCCGATACACTCGGTCAATATGCAAGCCTTCTAGACCTTTTCCTCGCAACTTCCCCTGAGCTGTGTTCATGTTCCGTTCTATCTCCTCTGGGATCCTCTGACCACTCTGTTGTAGCAGTTAAGATAACAATGAAATGTAATAAGTCTTCAGACGTACCTCTCCACTGTACTGTATATCGATACTCTATGATTGACTGGGATAGCTTCCGTACATTCATATCTGACCTACCTCTGCATTCTATGCTTAAAAAGGATGTCCTCTATAGTATCAGACGTGACCGAATGGTTAATTGTAGGCATAAACCGATTCATACCATCCAAAAAATTCCAGCAAAAACCTAACAGCCAGCTATGTTTCTCCCCTGAATATACTGCTACCATCGCGCAGATAAATCACTTTTTCCATAGCTACCAACTTAATAGATGTACTGAGACTAAAGCTGCTTTCAGGACTGCCAGCAACCACTCTAAAAGAGTAATAAACATGCAAGAGAGTTATATGCTCAGTCTGTTAAATCCAAGTACCTGAGCAGCGGCTTGGTTCCCACCAGTTCTGGCAAATAGCAAACAGGATCTTGAACAGAAGTGTGCGTTCTATCCCAACTATCATTAATGGACCTGGGATCATCTCGTCAGCATCAGACAAGGCCAGACTATTTGCCAAGAACTTTGCAGCTAATTCTACCCTATGTGACAATGACCATCAACTCCCTATATTTCCTCCTATAACAGACAACATACACATATCTATGCGTGAGGTGGCCAAGCTAAGCAAGAACCTTGATTCCAGTAAAGCAACTGGCCCTGATGGCATTCCAGTTATAGTGCTGAAAAATCTCCAAACAGAACTTGTCCCTATACTTACAAAACTGTTTAAGCGTTGTCTTAAGGAGAAGTGCTTTCCAACACCCTGGAAACCCTCATCAGTATGTCCTGTATTTAAGAATTCAGGTGAAAAGTAATCTCCCTCTCAGTACAGACCAATATGTCTCCTGTGTGTCATGAGTAAGTTGTTGGAATCCATATTTAATAAAGAAGTATTCAACCATCTCAACGGAAACAACCTTCTTAGTGACACACAATATGGTTTCCGCTCTGCAAGATCTACAGCAGATGTGATAACGGTTATATCACATAGGATTAGTGAATCTCTTGACAAAGTCTTCCTTTCCAGGGCAATTGCTCTTGACATATAGAAGGACTTCGATAAGGTATGACATAAGGGCCTACTTCACAAGATTTCCAGCTACGGTATTAATTTTGATGTACCTATAATTTGTCTATCTTTACTCTTGTCCTTTACCGTGTAGAGGGCTTACGCAGTTTTGTTTTTATTTTTTTAGTAATGCCTGCAGTGAAAAAGTGAACTTTTAACTCTTTTACTTTCAATGCGAACTGATTGTTGCTCATTCGTTGCCCACTTTTTTCACTGGCGTTTTCGTGAATTATACCATTAAATAAGCAGTTCATTGATCCATAGAATAAAAAATATAAGACGTGCATATGATTCAAAACTCTGCCTCCGAAAATGGAACAAGTTACCGTGTGGGTTGTCTTTGAACATTGGACTAACATGTTTCTCGCTTCAAGAAAATTAAATTCGTACTAAACCAATTATCATGCAAGATCTGCGATAAATCGTTGTTTACAGTTTTACTACATAGTCTTGTGCCATAATGACGAAGAAAGACCCTTTAAAAGGAGGGGGGCATCGGCTTCTCACATTTAAGGGCCTTGCGCCTGACATCTCGTACTCGAGTAGAGACGAGTATATTTCATCACGTGCTATTATAAAGTAGCCAAATACAGCTTGACGAATCCTCACGAGAGTGAAACTCGAAAAATTCTCTGTAGCTTAATTATGATATACCTATAATTTGTCTATTGGATACATTACATTTTTCTCCATAACTTTAATTAAGGTTCAAGATTTTACTTAAAATTTGGTCAGTATATTCCTATTACTATTCTAACTAATATTTGGGGTAGTTATTACAAAATTAAAGTTTATAAAGTTTATATTTAAGGAAAATATAAATCAACTAACGCAAAAGTATTGGATGCATTGATTTAATATTTGTTTGCATAGCCTTTATTGCGTTCAAAAACTTCCAATCGCTTTCTTTAATGGCACACATGTTTTTTGCAAGGTACTTTGCGCCATTTTTCTTTGCAGAACTGTTCTAGTTGAATATTTTGTGGATTCCTCTTGTGAAAATTGATCTTCAATATTTTCCACAAATTTTCAATTGGATTGACTGGACCAAATAAAAACGTCAATTTCATTATTTCTAAGCCATTCTTTGGTTAGTTGGGCAGTATGCTTGGGATCATTGTCCTGTTGAAACACGAAATTGCTATTATATCAGCAGATTTCTGGAGGGTTTTCTCTAAAATCTCCCCGTACATACGTCCATTCATTCTACCATTGATGATTTCTAGTTCACCAGTACCTTTGGATGCGAAACACTCCCATACTATAATCGAACCACCGCCAAACTTTACCGTAGAAATAGTGTTCTTTTAATTATGGGCGGTGCAATTTTTAAGCACTACATGTGTTGCTGTGTTTCTTCCAAAGATTTCGATTTTCGTTTCGCCTGACCAGATTACCTTGTTTCAAAATTTTTGGGGTTGTTCCCCATATGTATTACCATAATTCAAACGTGATCTGACATGTTTAAGCTTAAATAATTGAACTTTTCTTGGAGATTTTGATACAAAACCTGCACGATTTAGAACTATATAGATTGTATCCTTACTCACATTAATCCCAGCTTCTCTGAGGTCGG
Source organism: Euprymna scolopes (assembly GCF_053919585.1). Classification (NCBI taxonomy): domain Eukaryota; kingdom Metazoa; phylum Mollusca; class Cephalopoda; order Sepiida; family Sepiolidae; genus Euprymna; species Euprymna scolopes. Next base: position 114,941,126 of record NC_136497.1, read on the forward strand.
TTTGAATTTCACCACGAGTAATAAAAATATAAGTTAGTTATGCATATATTAACCATGATACTAACTTTATTACCATAGATTTAATCTACGTTTGCCATCCAACCACATTTTTCTGAGCTTATGCGTGGCTTTAATACAAAATAACAATTCGGGAATTAAGTTGTTAAATACTACTTATAATAATACATATCTCATTAATAAGTATTCTAATAATAAATCTAATCTTTGGCTCCATGTATTTTTTTTAAATGGAGATACAAAAATAGGTAAATATATAAATCTTTAAAAAATACTTTGCAAGGATGAGATATAGGTAAACTATTTTCGCTTGTTTTCCTTTCCTTATAAAGGAAATGGTTTTCATAATGTTTTTATTGTTAAAGTGTTTTTTATTCAATAAGTCCGAAGAAAGGCTGTTCTTGTGAAAAATTTTCAAACGACATTATGTTTGGATTTGTCCGAATAGTCTTGGAGCAATTGTAACTAACGATGAAATATACTATTTGTTGCTATCAATGCATTCTTTGAAGTCTTGATTTTTGTTAAAACTATATATATATGTATGTGTGTGTATTTGTGTGTATGTGTATGTATATATAATCACACACATGTACGTATATGTGTGACTGTGTATGTATATGCACAAGTAGTGCGTATACATGTATATATATATATAGTGGTGTAACAAGTAGTCGCATTAACAATATATGCACCACTTAATTAGTAACATTAACAAAAATAATATGCTCATGTTACACACCGTATTCTCTAGAATATTTCTCTAAAAAAATAAACATAAGCTCCTTAGTAAAGGGCGTTACAATTTTTATGGAGAATGTGTTGTTGCACCGGGTAAATCGAAAAGTTTACAAAAAATGTTCTGGATTACTGTTAAAATATATGCCACAATTCATAATGATCGGGATACCAAAAAATAATATTAAAACAAATTTATATATTTCCACATTTCAAATGCTACGATTGGGCAAAATAATGAGTCGATTTTACTCGATCTATTTTTCAGAATATATATTTCAGAATTTATTACGATCTGTTAATATGATTACGTGATTAATTTGCACACACACACACGTGTATATATATATATATATATATATATATATATATATATATGTGTGTGTTTGTTTAATAGTTTGTTTCATTAGTTATTCTCAAAACAAAAGATGGATTTACTTTATATTTTTGTTTTCATAAATTATATCTTACACGTGTTTCGTTGAACATTCGTAAACACACACACACACACACAGACACACATATATATATATATTTATATATATAAGTATATACATATATACACCTTATTTTATAAATGTATTTATATGTAATGGTGAAATTTGTTTAGATTTTCGCTAATTATATATGTGTGTTTTATTAATCAGAGGATTCTGGAAACGTAGATAAATCGACATTTTGGTTTACTGAATCTTATGGAATTTAATAAATGCTGTCGTTAGACAGTAGATCAATATCGCTGATGCCCTCAGCAATGATTAGTCCCTTCTGTTAAAACCTCATTCTACAGCTAAATTAACAACCATACTTTATGCCAATATTTACGATGATTAGAAAGGCAGTCTCATATCTCACTTTGTTTTTGGCATATCTGTTTCCCTGTCGAATGTCTGTACTATTGTAACTTCGAGAGAGACAATGATGCAGATTAGTAAATAAATATTATGTACGTCATATGAACGGGTAAAGGAAGAAAAGAAAAAGCTCAGAGTTTCGTGGTAATAAAAGGCCGCCATTGATAGAAGTAACAAACCAAAAATATGTGGAAAGGTGATTGTTGGATGAAGCTGAGTCGAAGTTGCAGGTTTAGAAAATGGTAAATCGATCCGTTTTTTTCTGATTGGAAAAATGATGACTCGCTTCCAGAAGTAGCATCCATATTTAACTGCTTGTAAATTGACAGTCGAGACCGCCAAAAGAAAATGGAAAGCAAATTCGATTAAAGAACAATAAAAACTGCAGTGAAAAGAAGGAAAACAAAATACAGAACAAACTAAAGAGAACTGAAGTCGAATAGTGCGGTTGTTGATTGCATGCATGCTCACAACATATTACCATTCGCTCTACAAAAGATCAAATGCTACAAACACGAAGCAATAACTAAACAATGCACAACAGAGTCGAAATTATTGCGACTGGAGAATTGTAAAAACAATACACTTTGAAGGAAACATATTTTGGCATTTATTTGTCAATTCACTATGATAATCGGGTAAAATCCCTTCAAAACGTATTGAGGTTATATGAGAAAATAAGCTGTGTACGCATTACAAATGTTTCTGTTCTGTTTCTTATTCTGTACATTAGTACATTAGGGGTCATTTCAAGTCAAAAGTTTTTTTTCTGAACTAGAGAAAATTATGATTAAAATGTGTATGTCTTGTGTAAATAGTCAATGAAGAATACGAAATATGGTCGACGTTCTGTAGATCAAAACGTCAGATCGAGCGTACCGGAAAACGAAATGAAACCAAATAACCCAACTCGGAATTTCTAAAAGAAACAATTTAAACAAGATTTATTTTATACTTATGTAGAATAAATGCTTCAGCAGCATCAACAACAACAACAACAACAACGAAAACATGAAAAATAATTTAAACAATTAAATTTAAAAAAATGTTTTTAATTAACTTTTTTTAATTAACGTTTTTTACAATTTTTTCAAATTATTTCTTTTTCAATTGTTTTTATGTAAAATAAATACACGCGATGCAACAAAGAATTTCGTCGAATTTATATATACATATATATATATATATTTGTTTATCACTACAAGTACTGATCTGAACTTGCACCAATTTTCCTATAACTATATTATCCGGCAAAACATCCCCCAAACCCCATCCAAACAAAAAATATCCATCCAAAAAGAAAAAAGAGTACGCCCACCAAATATCTAAAAACACGACAAAAAGAAAAAAATGTCCATCAAAAAAAAAAAAAAAAATACGGCACCAAAAAAGTATTCATCCCTGCCACCCCCAAGAATACGGAAAAATATATCCATAAAAACATAACAAAATAATCCGATAAGCGCAAATTTCAAGCCAAAATAAAAGAACAAGGCCACACACATCATACTTCTTTCGTTTTCGCAATAATGAATGCTCCCTTTAACGAACTGCGTACACCATCGGAGCCGGTGCGTATTTTGCTAGATGGGGTTCACTCGTGTACGTCAGCCAAAATAAAAATTGTTTAAATTATTTATTTTCAAAGTATTAACCATTGAAGTTTTTTTTATTTTAAATTTCCGAGTTGTCAATTTGGTCTCATTTCGTAGATCTACAGAACGTCGATCATGTTTCATATTCTTCATTAACTATTTACATGAGACCTACACATTTTAATCATAATTTTCTCTAGTTCAGTAAATGAACTATTAACTCGAAATGACCCCCAATGTATTAATAAGACACATAAAATAAACATTTGTCATGCGTACACAGCTTTATTTTCTCATATAACCACAATGGGGATGAGAGCGTTGATGATGTAAAGATAGGAGCTTGGTTTTAGATGCATTAAAAGTAACCAGTCACCTCTTCCCCTTACTGTACAACGCGCTCCAGATCAGAGGGGAGAGAATCAGAGAGAACTTTGTCATTTACAGTCTTTGGTGTATGGTCATAGATGTCTAAGAACGATTTAAGTATGTGTTTTCGGAAATAATTGATTGAGTTGCGCCCAGGATGGACCCCTGAGGGACTCCAGCATTAATACTATGGGCCTCTGATTTCTGCCCATTAACCACCACTCATGAGCCTATCAGAGGGAAATGATTTAATAATTGAGAAAACATTTCCAGTTATACCGTAGCTGGAAATCTTGTGAAGTAAGCCTTTATGCCATATCTTATCGAAGGCGTTTCGATATGTCAAGAGCAATTGCCCGAGAATGGAAGCCTTTGTCAAGAAATTCACTAATACTATGAGATATAACCTTTAACACATCTGCTGTAGATCTAGTAGAACGGAAACCTATTACATGTCATTAAGAAGGTTATTTTTGCTAAAGTGGTTGACTACTTCTCTATTTAATATGGATTCCATACAGGGCATACTGATGAGGTTTTCCAGGGCGTTGGAAAGCACTTTTCCTTAAGGCAACGCTTAAACAGTTTTGTAAGTATGGGGGCAAGTTCTGGTTGAAGCTTTTTCAACACTATAATTGGAATGCCGCCAGAGCCAGTTGCTTGATTAGCTTGGCGACACTACTCAGATATTTGTATATTGCATAGCGTGTTGTCGATTATAGGAGGAAATATGGAGAGTTGATGGCCTTCGTCGCATAGGGTAGAATTAGCTGCAAAGTTCTTGTCAAATGTTTTGTCCTTGTCTGATGCTGACGAGATGATCTCAGGTCCATTGATGATGGTTGGGATAGAACGCATGCTTCTGTTCAGGATCCTATTTGTTATTTGCCAAAACTATTGGGGGCCAAGTCGCTGCTCAGCTACTTTGGATTAAACAGACTGAGCATATAGCTCTCTTGCATTTTTTATTACTCTTTTACAGTGGTTGCTGGCAGTCCTGAAAGCAGCTTAAGTCTCAGTACATCTATTATGTAGGTAGCTATGGAAAAAGTGGTTTCTCTGCGCGATTGCAGCAGCACATTCTGAGAAGAACCATGGCTGGCTGTTAGGATTATGTTGGAATCTTTTGGATGGTATGAATAGGTTTATGCCTACAATTAACCAGTCTGTCAGGTCTGATACTATAGAGGACGCATCTTTTTAAACATGGAATGCAGAGATAGATCAGATATAAATGTATGAAAGCTATCCCAGTCAGCCATAGAGTATCGATATACAGTACACTAGAGAGGTACGTCTGAAGACTTATTACATTTCATTTTTATCTTGACTGATACAACTGAGTGGTCAGAGGATCTAATAGGAGATAGAATGGAACATGAACATAGCACAGGGGAAGTTATATAGAAGCTAGAAATAATTGCAAGAAAGACGTAGCAACAGCTCGGAGTGAATATGCTGAAACCACCAGGAAATACATTGAAGCGCAGAAATTAGGAACTCATGATTTTTGGAAAATCTACAATAGTTTAATAAATAATGGGCAATCAATAATTCTCCCACTATCCAACAATCATGAGGTTGTTTGTACAGCAACTGAGAAAGCTAATATGTTTACCCGTTATTTTCTCTCAAACTCTACCATGGACCCAGCAACCATTCCCTCCCTGATTTTCCTCTGTGATCAAGAAAACCACTCCTTCTCAAGTACATGATATCATAAAAAAACATAGACACCTCAAAGCATGTGGACCTGATCTACTCCCGGCTGTGCTATTTAAAAATATTGTTCCACTGAGGTTGCTCCAGTTCTCTCTAAACTCTTTAACAAATATCTTACCGAATCTTGCTTTCATGACGGCTGTAATATTGCTTCTGTGGTACCAGTTTACAAAATCTCTGGCAAACGAACTGACCCATTAAATTATTGCCCAATTAATCTCCTCCCGCTTTTCGCCAAAATATTTGAGTCTTTAATTAATCAAGCTCTAGTCCACTATCTCATACCTGCTAAACTTCTGTTTGACCATCAATATGGATTTACGCAAACCCGTTCTACTGCAGATATTCTAACTGTAATCTCTGAATGTATATACCAAGCACTGAATAAGGCAGGAGAGGGGAGGGCAGTAGCCCTATATATATCTAAGGCTTTTGACAAGGTATAACACGATGGTCTTCTCATGAAAATAATATCTATGGTATTACTGGACGAATACTTAACATAATTAAATCCTTCTTAAATGAGAGAAGAATCCAAGTTGTCCTCGATTGGCGTACGTCCAAACAATATAATATGAATGCAGGTGTACATCAACGATCGATCCTTACCGAATAAAATTGTCTCTGACATGGGTATATTTGCTGATGACATCACGCTCTATAGCAGGCACGTAGGGAAAACTGAGGAGCACACATCTAAGGCAATGGCGGACACCCTAGAGGAAGACCTTCATTCTGTAGTGGAATGGGGTCAGAAAAGGATGGTAACGCTCAAAGCTGTCAAGACAAAGCTCGTTTCCTTCAATAATTACATGAAACCTTACCAATCACCAATAGTTATAGTTAAAGATACATTACCTGAAAGTACTTCGTTCAAACTCCTTGGCTTAACGTTCACAGGGAACATGAGTTGGAATAAATACATTGAGATCATTGCCAAGGCTGCTGCAAAGAAAATTGGCTCTCTCTATCGTGCTTGAAAGTTATTTACGCCTGAAAGTATCCTGTACCACTACAAAGCCACCATTCGCCCATGTATCGAGTACTGCTGCACATTTCGGCTGGTGCATATGCTACTAGTCTCTCGCTCCTGGATAGTATTCTAAAGAGAGTCGCCAACCTGATAGGTCCTGAACTATTATCTAACCTTCAGCTCCTGTCCTATCGACGAAATGTTGCATCCTTCTGCTTGTTTTACAAGTATTTTAATGGTGGATGTTCTGACGAACTACAAGCTCTTGTACCTTCTCGATGAAAATACTCCCAACAAACCCGACAAGCAGCAAAGTATCACCACTACACAGTAGAGATCCCTAGGTATAAGAAAGCCTTCTACTCTAATAGTTTCTTCCCCAGAACTGCTAGATTTTGGAATTCTTTTCCGGTTTCCTGCTTCCCTAACTGTACTGACATGCAGAAGTTCAAGTGCAATGTAAACAGACATCTTGTTGCTACACTCCCTACATAGTATCGCTGAAACTTAGATCCCTGATAGCAGCCCCCTACATCAAAGTGGCAATGTGCCTTGTTTGGTTAGAAAATGTAATTTAAAAAAATGGAAAAACCAAACAGGAAAACCATGTAAAAAAAAGTAAATTCATTGGACTTAAGGAGTCGGATAAAAAAATTCCGACTCCGACTCCGACTCTGACACCTTGTACTTTTAGAAATCCGACTCCGACTCCGACTCCAGCTAAAACCTCCGACTCCTTCCGACTCCGACTTCGCAACCCTGATATAAACAAACATTATTGAATATGACCAAAAGCTGCTTTATTATACCTTCATTTTTCCCATTTTTCCAATAACCGTTTTCGTGTAAAAATAAAAAAAATGTTGATAAATGTCCCATATATATTTAGTTTTCGAATGTTTTCGCCCTTATCTGGCATCGTCAGGAAACGTGGTATACTATATGGAATGAGGCGGACGGTGTAAACGTTTTTGTAAAAGTAGAACGGTATCGGTAAAGTGCTATGTTCTTGTATGGAGGCAAACAGGTGAGCCTGATTCTTTGGTGAGTAGATCGCGGGGAGGGAGACTGTGGGTTGTTGTTACGATAATCATTTAAAAAAACGTCTGTGCTTTTGTCAATAGTGGCAACGTTTATTAGGTTTTTCTTTTCATATGAATGCCTTTTTTTACATTTCTTTCGTATTTGCTTGTGTTTTGAACTATGGTTTGTCTGACTTTTTGTAGATGTTGGACGATTGCGCAAGAGGCAATATTATGCATGATTAAGCAGCGGGTTATTAGTTTCTAGATCGTTGTAGAAGTTGCACTCTCCCATTGATCATTTAAACATACATATGACGTTGGGTGTTTTGGTAATTTTATGGCTGTTTTTATTTTCGTGTGTGTGATATATATATATATATATATATATATATATATATATATATATATATATATATATATCCAAAGACAGTTTGACAAACAGCCATGTCGTGATTTTGTGCCCTTAAGCGAAAAAAACAAAATAAACAAAAAAAAATTGAAAATACTTATGAGAAAAAAGAAAAAGAAGATTCAATTCGAATGATTTCAGTTGAAGTTATATGTGGCATATGGAGAGCATCTATTTTTATCGATTGAAACAGAGTAAAATAAGGTTTTATTTGATTTTGGACGGATAGCCAAATATGTACAAATTAAAGTTACGTTAGAAGCATTAAATTTTTTTGCAACTTGCCTAGAATTTTTATACACGAAGTCATATTATTATATTTTGCCATTATCGTATTTCATTTTTGGCACTTTTCTTTATTTTTACATCGCTTTTTATTTAAAACACCCCATGCTTTCTTCGAATAAAATTTAACCCTTATTTTAATCAACCCTCCTGGTATCTCCTAGCCACAACACCGCCATCGGATATAAAACTGCCATAACATTTCCCTAATTTCTCTTTTGTATTTACTTCATCTGTTATATTTTATATTTCATTTATCTATTTCATTGTACATTTGCATCCTAATGTATCATAAGCTAGATGTCACAATTCTTATATCTCTTACCTAGCTCCCTTATTTTCTTCTGAGCATTAGGTTTCAAAATGCTTAAGTATAAAGAACGTTTTACCCCTCTTTTTATACGATGCTTTGTTGAGCTGAAATATAAATCCATATATCTCTATTTATTTTATTTTGTGTCATTTAGCTTTATGTAATCTTGCAATAAGTAGGGACAATCGTTTGTAAACAAAATGCTTTTAAAGGGAATGTCATTATGAACGAACACCTCTCTCTCTCAAAATAGTGTTTAAGACAACAGAATAGCCAGTACAAACTTTTTACACTAATCATAGTTGAATAGTATTGCGAGAAACTAATGCATACTTCTCTGACAGCAATTTCTGAGAAAAAAAGTATCATAACAAATGTAAATATATCAGATGAATTAAGCATAAACCGTCTCGACGTTTATACACTTGAATAAGTGAATAATTTCGCATTTATTCATTTATAAACCATAAACAAAATGAAAAGTTTGATACTCTAAATGAAACGTCGAAATGCAAAGTGGACAAAAATATAGTTGCAATCGCTATAAATAAAAAGAAATGTATTAGATAAGGAAAGACGATAACTTCCTTTCAGAATTTTGACTTAAATATACATGTTTACAAATTTGAGTTATCCGCCTTCCTTAGCTAATTCATCCTTGATTTGTTGTTTACCGTCTTAAATTGGGGGGGGGGTGACTGTATTTTCCCGAAATTTGGTGTTAAGCATGTACGATAAACTAGACGTGGCCGTGGTAATCTTTTGTTTTCTAAAACGGTATTTAAGTAAAATAAAAAAAAATAACTGAGTATTTAAGTTAAATAAAAAATATAAAAAATTTAACAGAGTAAGGATGACATCTATTTTACTGTAATTTATATACGAGACTGAAATAGGAATTAACCCACAACTAAAAGGAGTATTTCCAATTATTGTTTTCACATTTAAGTCATGTAAATTCATGTATAATGGTGAGCATTTACGATTTTATTATTTGAACTTTTCGACAATCACTCTCTCCGGCCACTAGCTTAAGAGGGTGTTATTAAAGTGAACGCCAATATGCAATCGAAATATTCCCCCACGTTAACAGGCTGAGCGAAGACTACGCCCCCGCGGAGGAAGAAGTAAAAGGGCGGCCTTATAATATTACATTACTTGTCAAAATATATTCCAATTAAGTCGAGTTATTTTTTTTTTTTTTTAATTAAAAAATTGTAAATTAAAAAAAAAACTCATTATTTTTTTTATTGCTCTTTGATTTTTTGGATAATATATAAAAATATATTTTATTCATATCTTAGCGATGTTGAAGTGATGCCAGGTTGTTCATGTAAATTATATGAAAATAAAATAGCAAAAAAGTTTTTAAAACGTCTTTTGTTCATGAATCTTTTGAATTAACAGTATCATTATTATTTATAATAACCTCTATCTTTATTCTTATATCTAAAAGCAACTTTGTGTTTGTATGGGTGTGTGAGCTCGTCCCCTATGGATTCCGAAGCGGTTGGGCCAATATTTTTGAAATTTCACACAAATGTACTTAATGTGTCGGGGAACGTTCTTAGATTAGTTTTGGATATAAAAAAGAAAAACACATTGAAAGAAGAGGAATTCGATTTTCACCGAAGTTAACACCCTTATACAGCCTAACAAGTGAATTTAATAAGCTTTATCACCACACAAGCAGAATGTTCTTTTGATAAGACATGGACGCATTGGAAATAAATGTTTCTATTTAGAGCAAAATTAAACCATGCTCATTGATTTTTGCATTTTAAAATATAACATAATGAAAGCCATTACATATAAATAATTTTATACAATAAAGAGTAGGTTCTCTACAGTGCAATGTAGACTACAGAGTATTATGAAATGTCAATGTGGGAAGGCATGTAAAGCTTCCTTCTGGTGCATCGCGGTGTGTTTTTAACGAAAGCAGGCGATCAAACGATTTGATTTAAAGATTATGGATTTTACTGATTTAGATGGCAATAAAAAATTGGAAGTGTGTTAAACGTCATTCAACCCCAGGCAACTTCGGTTTCCTTGCTTATACTATTAATAAAATATTTGCGTATATAGAAGAATATTTGGTAATACAAATCATGATTTTATATTAAAAGAATTGAAATTCATTAGAAACTTAAAAAAATATCTTATTTGCTTGTGTGAAGATATCTATGTATACGGTATATCAAATTAGTGTAGTGGTCTAAGAATTGAATATAGATGATTAATTTTATCGCTTCACCCTGTATAATTTTTTAACGGTAATTGTCATGTCTTTTCTATTTTAGATTATAGAAAACTTTTAGATTTTTTTACGGAGATGTAAAAAATTCATTATATCGAACTCAATGAAGTAGATTAAAAAAGCCAATAGTTGAGTTGGAATGATGACTTTGTTGATAAGTGTTCACCTTCATTTTTAATATTTTATACAACCGTAGGGTCGACTCTTGCACTATCCACTTAAGCTTCTATATATGCATAAAATTATGATGATGATAATAATAACAAAAACAACAACAATAGTAAGTACCCACAGCTAGCTAGGATTAAGTTTAAGGCTTCTAAGATTTATACAAATATTGTTATGGCTGAACATATAGAAGCCTTAGTTAACAATCAGTTTTATTAGCAGATTTTTATGGTCGAATTCTTAATTTTTCATTTCGGCGATAATAACAAAGGCTAGATATAATTAAAACGGGAAAAGCTAATGACGTCATTAAATTTGACGCCGGTCGCTATGCGAGCAGTCGCAAGTATCGGAGTAAACAAATGTCAGAAAAACTCATTTCTAATTTGCATGACCTATAATAGTGAACGAGCCGTTCCACGTACGTGTGCACAAATATGAATATGCACTATCAATAATAATAATAATAATAATAATAATAATAATAATAATAATCATAATAACAACTCTGGCCAAACATTTTTGGTGCCTAAGATTTCTAAACTGATTTAGACTAATTTGACGATGCTGATTTCGAAAATCATGTTTTTTCCTCACCAGGTGAAGTTGTTGAGATATCTACTATTTTATACATTTTTTACCCCCAAAGTGTTCTGCCTCCCTGTTTTGAAGGCATTATCTTCCTCTAAGTTATTCTTAACTAAAAGGTTACTTTCTTTCTAGTTTCCTTTTCTGATTGGGTTTACTTTCTATTTGCAACCACTGGCGACACAGCATACCTCTTTATTCTTTACCTGCTCCCATTTCCGGCATCACCGTTTTGTATGTTTTACTCATTTCTTGTTCCGGACAATGTGTTTCGGAACTTATTGTCTTTCGATTTCTTTAACTGTTTATTTTCCTACCCTTATTTGTTGTTATTATTTTTACTTTCCCGTCATTATTTCTCTTTTAGTTTTTGCCTTTTCTCTTTAAACAAATATACCTATGGATTATGTACGAGTTTTCACAGTCGTAATTTTTAAGAACCGTTTATATGACTGTGAAGCGTAGGTACGTGCGAAGAGTACATTATGCGTGTTTCTATATACATTCCAGATTTGTAATTATAATTGTAGGTTATTATTGTGATGTATGTAAATTAATTATGACATCACAAACTTTTAAGTAAAAATCAAATTTGGTGTACAATGAGATATATAGTTAGTAACAGATTGACATTGAGTAGTAAATACATTCCAATTATAGCATGTTTTTGTTGATTTCTCAGTAAAGGTAAACTTTAATCTCTTAATGTTAGAATGTATAATGTATAAGTCAGACAGGAAATAATTAAGCTGCATTATTTTACTTTCGTTGGAGATTGTGACCCAACAACCTGTGATTGGTGGAGATTTACATAAATAACAACTAAAATAGAGCTGTGTTAAAGATTTTATATGAGAAATCCCGGGCAATTCCCGATTGCCTTGCTGATTCCATTTGTTTAATTGCTAACTCAAACTAAAATATAGAAAAATGACTTCAGTCGAACGAAGTTGAGGATTGATAATAATATTTAATAATTAAATTTTCTTTTGAAGGAACTCATTGCATAAGGTATGGTAGTATTCACGATTGTTTTGTCTAAACTTGAGAATCAATTTGACTCGAGATCAATTCCAAGGTTGCTCCGTGTGAGAGACTTTTGATGGAAAAATACTTAATGCCAATCAAGGCGATTCCATTTTTGACGCTGCAAATGTTGATTTGATGAATGAAACCTCAGAACTCATGAACATTTCCCCACTATCTTCCTATAAGAAGGTGAGCGGGAGCAATTTTGGCAGTAGTTGAAAATAAAGGGAAATACCATATTTTTCATTTAACTTCACTGTATAATAGCAATATTGTGGTCAGAAATTTATTAACTAGTTAACATGAACTGACGACTTGAGTTTTTTTATACTTTGCCTGTGTGTTCGTCAATCGGAGTCGATTATGACCATAGACAACTAGTTGTGTGTCCGCAGGTGGCTGATCAGTCCAATCTGGGCGCGGAAGCCCCTGCCACATGTTGGACACCAGTGGCTGAAGACGGCCACTTCGGCATCTCGGGCTTTTCTCGCAGCGCGCTTCTCTTTTGCAGATTCAGTTCGTCTTGCCTCCGCGAGCAGAGAGCCCTCGTGTACCAAGCGGCGCCAGGTTGGCCTGTTGGAAGCACTGCTTCCCCATGAGTTCACGCCAATGTTGAAGTCTTTCATATAGGACATCAGAGTGTCTTTGAACCGTTTGCGCTGTCCACCAGCTCTTCTCATTCCGCACCGGAGTTCACTATAGAGCAGTTGTTTTGGTATGCGCGAGTCTGTCATCCGATACACGTGGCCTACCCAGCGGGTTTGCGCTTTGCGTATCGTAGTGATGACGCTTAGGAGCTTGGATCTCTCGATGGCATCAGTGTCTGGGATCTTGTCTTGCCAGCGAATGTTCAAGATGTTACGAAGACATCGAAGATGGAAGTGGTGTAGTTGTTTTTCGTAACGTTTGTAGATGAACCACGTTTCACAACCATATAGAAGAGATGTCAGGACCACTGCTTTGTGCACTTTGACCTTTGTGTACTGCTGCTGAATTCCTCTTCGTTCCCAGACTGTTTTCCTTAGTCTGCCAAAGGAGCTGCTAACCTTGTCAATGCGGTTGGTGATTTCGATGTCGATGTTGGCAGCACGAGAGAGTGTACTGCCAAGGTAGGTGAAATGGTCTACTGACCATTTACTTGGATGTTCGGTTCATGGTACGTGTTGCCAGGAGCAGGCTGGTACATGACTTCTGTCTTGCTCATACTTATTGTAAGACCGAAGTTCTCGCATGCTGAAGAAAATTTGTCCACTTCCAGTTGCATTTCATGCTCTTTGGTGGCATTGATAGTTCAGTCGTCAGCAAAAAGGAGGTCTCTGATTACTGTTTCTTTGACTTTACTGACAGCTTGTAGACGGCGGAGATTGAAGAGCTTCCCATCACACCGGTAACGGATTTGGATGCTTGAATGCCAGGAGTAACTTCCCTGAAGGAATCAGTCAGCATTGCTGACAATGTCATGCTGAAAAGCGTTGGTGCTAGCACGCAACCCTGTTTTACGCCGTTGGTTACTGGGATGTCACCGTCATCAGTTACTCGTGCCATCATGCCGTCATGGAACTGTCTTACAATATTCACGAACTTGTCCGGATAACCAAACTTTGACATGATCTTCCACAGGCCTTCCTGCTCACTGAGTCGAAAGCCTTCGTGAGATCAACGAAAGTCATGTAGAGGTCTTGATATTGTTGTTTGCACTTTTCTTGGAGTTGGCGAGGGGCAAATATCATATCGATGGTTCCGCGACCTGTGCGAAAACCACATTGGCTTTCTGGAAGGTGACCCTATTCCAGATGTTTCAGAAGGCGGTTTAGAAGAACACGAGCTAGTATTTTGCCTGCGATTGAGGGGAGAGAGATACATCGGTGATTATCGCAAGACTGTTTGTTGCCCTTTCTTTTGTAGATGTGAACAATTGTTGCGTCTTTGAAGTCTTGAGGTAGAGTTTCGCTTTGCCACAATTCTTGGAGCAGTTCTGTTTGTTTGAGGATGAGGTAGCGACCACCAGACTTGAATACTTCGGCTGTGATGGCGTTGGAGCCAGGTGCGTTGCCAGTCGACATTTGCCTGGTAGCTGTTACAACCTCCTCCTGTGTGGGTGGTGTGTCGAAGGCATGGTTGATTGGCACTTGAGGTAGTCGTTGAATGGCTTCATCATTGATGTCTTAAGGACGATTCAGGACACTGTCAAAGTGTTCAGCCCATCTCTCGAGGATTTCATTTTTCAAGGACTCGTAGAAACGCTTCATGTCGTGCCTATCGGCGTAGCTTTGGATCTCGTCGGCTTTGTTACTGAGCCAGGTATCTTTCATGATGCGCAGTTTTTTCTGGACCACTTCGCTTACCACAGAAGGCGTCTTTCTTTGAAGTGGAGTCTGGGTCATTTTGGTGGATCTTGAAGAGCCGGTGCTTCTCTGTTAGCAGATTCTGTATCTTCGCATCATTCTCATCAAACCGGTCTTGATCGTTTCTGGTTTTTGGACCCAGTACATAGAGAGCAGCGGCGTGGATTGTCTTGCTGAGAGACTCCCAATTGTTGGACTCGAGTTCAGAGAGTTGCCTTGTTAGGGTGGTTTGGAGTTCTTCCTGACTTTCGGGGAGTTTCAGGTTGTTGACATTCATTCGTTTGGCAACTTTTTGACCTTGTGGTCTTCTTTTAGGCTTTATTTGCAGTCTGATTTTGGAAACAATGAGGCGGTGGTCTGTCTAGCAGTCGGCACCGCACAAAGCTTTCGTCACGAGCACATCTTGCTTGTCTTTAGCCCTGACGATGAGGTAGTCAATCATGTGCCAATGCTTGGAGCCATGAAGTTTTGTTTCTGGTCGTGTTGGTTAAAGGTCAGTCCATAGTTGGCACATGTCCTGAGCATCAGAAGACCATTGCTGTTGCACTTTCCTATCCCATGATGTCCGATGATACCTGACCACGCTTGGTGATCCTTGCCAACACGGGCATTGAAGTCACCGAGGAGAAGGAGCTTGTCGTCTGTGGTACAGAGGAGAGGATGGCTTTGAGGTCTTCATAGAATTTTTCTTTGGTTGGAGCGTAGGCACTGATGATGGTTGCAAATGTTTTCTTACTCAGCTGTATCTGTAGCTGTAGCATGAGAGTCATGAGGCGATCGTTCACGCCTTCAGGAATTCTGTCGAGTTTGCCCACAAGATGATTTTTGATGGTGAATCCAACGCCGGCCTCGCGGCGCTCTTCATTTCTACGTCCGCTCCAGAAGAATGTGTAACCACCGCCAGATTCAATGAGCTGACCAGTGCCGGGGAGCCGCGTCTCGCTGAGAGCAGCTATATCTACTCCATATCGTCCGAGTTCTCTGGCAACTAAGGTCGTTCTCCTTTCCGGCCTTCTGGTCTTCGTCGTGGTTGAAGTTGGATCGAGTAGTTTTCTGACATTCTAGGATGCCAGAATGAGTTTTTGTTTGTTCTTTTGATTTCGACCGCAAAGAGGGAAGCCCACCAGCCGTGGTAAGCTGGCCAGGTTGCAGTAGAACAGGCCATGTTTGGAACACCTTTTCTTGCTCCGTCCTCAGGCTAGGAAACAAGCAGAGCTGATCCTAAAAAGGACTGCTTGGTCGCTCAGGTGGCTGCCGGACCTCGCTGCTGTTCCGAATTCAGAGAAGAACGACCATATGACCTAAGCCGCCTATGTGCAGGTTCGCAGCTAGCAGCTTCCAGTGATTTCGCACCTGCTACCACCGCTGCTCGCCCATCACCACAGGACTTTTGTAGTTGTCAATGACTAACGCTGGAAGGAGATTTAAGTGAAGGAGGCTTGCGCAGGACCAACCTCACTCTCTCTTCCAAAATAAGCCTCGCCCAGCGGCAGGGCGGAGTCGAGACAGCTGGAGACCTATCCGGATGCAGGAGCTGCCGGAGGAATGCGCAGTGCGCTGGCCAACCGAGGCCCCACTCCTGATTTTATGTCTGGGTTTACTCCCGTAGGTGGACTGTCGTCCAGGACTGATGAGCTCCACCTGTCCAGCTGTAACCTAGCGAAGTTGGGCTTATGGGTACTGCACCTTGCCCAGAGGTCGCCCAGCACAGCGGCAATCAAGAGGTAGTGACATTCTCCTCAGACACCTGATCTGGGTTTTGCTGCCGGATGTAGTTTAGTGTCATACCCAGGACCAACTTTGCCTACGGAATTCGTGACAACACGAACACCACATATTTAAGTTAATTTCTTTCAGGAGGCAGCAAGCATAAAAAGGACAGCAAATCTGACATCAGTTCCAGATTGTGGCCCGTCGCACTCCTATTTCTCTGGAGACATTGAGTTGTTTTCTTTTGTTTTTTTCTTTTGTTCTTTTACTTACGGACCATTAGTTAATCGCGGAATAACAGGAATCGCGTATCCAACCCCGTCATTGTATAGACGTCAAAGGCTACTTAAATTTATTGGGTGTTCCGAAGTCAGAACCACGTAGAACTACACTTATGTACAGGTGAACACTTCGGAGTCGTCACCTATTATATTGGCTGCCATTCGACCAGGGGTCTTCACACATTACAAAATGTTTGAAGCAAAAAATAAGTATGGTGACATTGTTTAAGCAATCCAAATGTTTAAGCAATCCAAATTAAGCATTGTTTAAGCAATCCAAACGTGTTTTGTTATATTTGCGGGGAAAATATGTTGTAATCCAACAGGAAAGAAATCAGTGAATTTGTGAAGTGTGCTACTTTTGCTTACTTCAAAGTAATGTTGGCTGATCAAGATAAGGTATGAGCACCCCATATTGTATGCAAGTAATGTGTTGAGCATTTTCAACAGTGGACAAAAAAGGATAGAAAGTCACTCCACTTTGGTATTCCAACGGTCTGGCATGAACAGAAAAACCATTTTGATGATTGCTATTTCTGTGCAATCAAAACGAAAAGAGTCAACTGGAAGAACAGGAATTTGTTGGTTTATCCAAACCTCAAGTCTGCAATTAGACCAATTTCACACTGCAATGAAATTCCTGTTCCAGTATTTAAAGGCCTGCCCGTACTAAAATTGGCTGTTTCTGACGAAAACCAAGCCAATGTTTTGTCCACTGACAGTAGTGAAACCACTGTTTCAGATGTCGGTTTTTCTCCTGCTTCACTACTAGAGCTTTTTTCTCAAAGAGAACTTAATTATTTGACTAATGATCGCAACTTTTCCTAATAATCTTCTGAATTTTTAACTTCAAGACAAAAAGAAAAAAATACTTTAGCCTAGAACTCTCATAACTCTCTATAGAAAATGCCATATTGAATCTTTGCCATATCTCACTTAGGTAAACGAAATAGTATATTGAAATGACGTCGCTGGCCTGTTGAAGGAGCTTGGTGTCAAACAGTATTATTCTCAAGACTGGCGCCTATTTATAAACAGTTTCAAAAGAAGTTGAGCATCTGTTCTTCTTAACAATGGAAACATATGGGTCAGATTCTCTAGACCATTCAACAACCCTCAAAAGGAAAATATGATGAAATCATATTTGTTCTGTAAATTATTTCATACAGACATCACAAATGGATCATATGTATCGATTTGAAAATGGTAAGGTATCTTATCGGGCTACAAAGCGGCTACACAAAATTTGATTGCTTCTTGTGTTTGTAGGATAGCATTTTTTGTAAGTGCTCTGTTCTGGGCAATAACAGAGCACTTAATAAAAAAGATTCACCTGTGAGCCGTAAACTCAATCTTGGCTCTTTCAATGTACTGGATTTCCCTTAGGTGGAGCGTTCTAAAATTGTTTCATCCTCTTCATATAAAGCTTAACATCCTGAAACATTTTGTGATGGCTCTTGAGAAAGATGGCGACTGTTTCAAATATATTTGCATGAAATTTCCATGCTTTATAATAGAGAAATTAAAACTGGAGCTTTTGGTGGACTTCAAATTCGAAATTTAATAAAAGACACAAATTTCTATAATTTTATGAATCCTGCAGAATTGCATGGCTTTACGAACGTAGTAAAATACTTCTGGGAAAGGCGTCTATCTAGAAAAGTTTCTTGAAATATTATTCATAAGTTTTCATCAACTAGGTGCTAAATCTTTTGCACAGCCATTTTACCCGTTTTAAAACAAATTAGATGATGGGAGCAAGGAGCAAGATGAGTGCTTCCATCAAGACACCAGCGACATGGGAGTTCGCAAGATCATTGGAATGCCACCATGCTTGCAGACTACTGTTGGTCTATCAAGCACAATGACGCCGACGACCCCAACCCATACTCTAGAAAATCAGTATAACGCCAAGTCATGGTTAATGATGTTTATGCATTGAATTTTTTACAACTTCAAGCTTATATTTCGAATATTTCGCTGTGGTTTCTATTAATATGTGTAACTTTAAAGTTACATACCAATATTGTTCTTTCGCGTTGCTTGTTTTATATGAGGGTTGTATTATAGAACAAAAAACTAGACCTGATAGAAGAAAAGTGAAAGCATTTCTGGAATCAGCGCCTTATATTAGGTAAAACAAGTTGAAACATTTTAGACAACATAACAATTTTTGTTGGCCTATGTAATTAATGCATCGTTTGACTTATTAAATTTAACAGAAAAATGTATCAGTAAAGTTCAAGTGGAATATTGTATATAAAAATAATAAGGTTGGAATATTGTATACAAAAATAATAAAGTTGGAATATTGTATATGAAAAAAATAAAGTTGGAATATTGTATATAAAAATAATAAAGTTGGAATATTGTATATAAAAATAATAAAGATGGAATATTGTATATAGAAATCATAACGTTTGAATATTGTATATAAAAATAATAAAGTTGGAATATTGTATATAGAAATAATAAAGTTGGAATATTGTATATAGAAAAAATAATGTTAGAATATTGTATATAAAAATAATAAAGTTAGAATATTGTATATAACAATAATAAAGTTTGAATATTGTATACAAAAATAATAAAGTTTGAATATTGTATATAAAAATAATAAAGTTGGAATATTGTATATAAGAATAATAAAGTTGGAATATTGTATATAGAAATAAACAAGTTGGAATATTGTATATAGAAATAATAAAGTTTGTAATATTGTATATAAAAATATTAAAGTTGGAATATTGTATATAGAAAAATTAAAGTGTGAATATTGTATAAAAAATAATAAAGTTGGAATATTGCATATAGAAATAATAAAGTGTGACTATTGTATAAAAATAATACAGTTTGAATATTGCATATAAAAATAATAAAGTTAGAATATTGATATAAAAATAACAAAGTTGGAATATTGTATAAAAAATAATAAAGTTGGAATATTTTATATAAAAATAATAAAGTTGAAATATTGTATAAAAAATAAAGTTAGAATATTGTATATAAAAATAATACAATTTGAATATTGTATATAGAAATAATAAAGTTAGAATATTGTATATAAAAATAATAAACTTGGAATATTGTATATACAAATAATAAAGTTGGAATATTGCATATAAAAATAATGAAGTTGGAATATTGTATATAAAAATATTAAAGTTGGAATATTGTATATTAAAAAAATAAAGTCGGAATATTGTATATACAAATAATAAAGTTAGAATATTGTATATTAAAATATTAAAGTTGGAATATTGTATATAAAAATAATAAAGTTAGAATATTTTATATAAAAATAATAAAGTTGGAATATTGTAGATAAAAATAATAAAGTTAGAATATTGTATATAAAATAATAAAGTTAGAATATTGCATATAAAATAATAAAGTTGGAATATTATATATAAAATAATAAAGTTGGAATAATATATATAAAATAATAAAGTTGGAATATTGTATATAAAAATAATGAAGTTGGAATATGGTATATAAAAATAATAAAGTTAGATATTGCATATAAAAATAATAAAGTTAGAATATTGTATATAAAAATAATAAAGTTAGAATATTGTATATAAAAATAATAAAGTTAGAATATTGTATATAAAATTAAGAAAGTTGGAATGTTGTATATAAAAATAATGAAGTTGGAATATTGTATATAAAAATAATAAAGTTGGAATATTGCATATAAAAATAATAAAGTTAGAATATTGTATATAAAAATAATAAAGTTAGAATATTGTATATAAAAATAATAAAGTTAGAATATTGCATATACAAATAATAAAGTTGAAATATTGTATATACAAATAATAAAGTTAGAATATTGTATATAAAAATAATAAAGTTAGAATATTGTATATAAAAATAATAAATGAAGAATATTGTATATAAAAAAATAATAAAGTTGGAATATTCTATATACAAATAATAAAGTTAGAATATTGTATATAAAAATAATAAAATTAGAATATTGTATATAAATATAATAAAGTTAGAATATTGCATATACAAATAATAAAGTTAGAATATGGTATATAAAAATAATAAAGATGGAATTTTGCATATAAAAATAATAAAGATGGAATATTGTATATAAAAATAATTAAGTTTGAATATTGTATATAAAAATAATAAAGATGGAATATTGTATATAAAAATAATAAAGTTAAAATATTGTATATAAAAATAATAAAGTTGGAATATTGTATATAAAAATAATAAAGTTAGAATATTGTATATAAAAATAATGAAGTTGGAATATTGTATATAGAAATAATAAAGTTTGAATATTGTATATAAAAATATTAAAGTTGGAATATTGTATATAGAAAAATTAAAGTGTGAATATTGTATATAAAAATAATAAAGTTGGAATATGGTATATAAAAATAATAAAGTTGGAATATTGCATATAAAAATAATAAAGTTAGAATATTGTATATAAAATAATAAAGTTAGAATATTGCATATACAAATAATAAAGTTGGAATATTGTATATAAAAATAATAAAGTTAGAATATTGTATATAAAAACAATAAAGTTGGAATATTGCATATACAAATAATAAAGATGGAATATTGTATATAAAAATAATAAAGTTAGAATATTGTATATACAAATAATAAAGTTAGAATATTGTATATAAAAATAATAAAGTTAGAATATTGTATATAAAAATAATAAAGTTGGAATATTGTATATAAAAATAATAAAGTTAGACTATTGTATATAAAAATAATAAAGTTGGAATATTGTATATACAAATAATAAAGTTAGAATATTGTATATAAAAATAATAAAGTTAGAATATTGTATATAAAAATAATAAAGTTAGAATATTGCATATACAAATAATAAAGTTGAAATATTGTATATACAAATAATAAAGTTAGAATATTGTATATAAAAATAATGAAGTTGGAATATGGTATATAAAAATAATAAAGATGGAATTTTGCATATAAAAATAATAAAGTTGGAATATTGCATATAAATATAATAAAGTAAGAATATTGCATATAAAAATAATACAGTTAGAATATTGTATATAAAAATAATAAAGTTAGAATATTGCATATAAAAATAATAAAGTTAGAATATTGTATATAAAAATAATAAAGTTGGAATATGGTATATAAATATAATAAAGTTAGAATATTGTATATAAAAATAATACGCACACTCACATTATATATATATATATATATATATATATATATAATTTTCCATTCGACACTGTATAAAAAACAATACTAGCGAATAAATACTGGCAACTCAAAGAAAACGGACATTCGCCGGTAGTCGAATGGAAAATTATGAGACAAACTACCACATGCAGACATTTAGACGACCCATGTAAATTATGCCTCCATGAAAAATTTTCTATCCTGTACTTTAAAGAACCTCAAAATCTATTAAACTGTAGGCGAGAAATAGCAAACAACTGTGTTCACAAAATAAAACTTACTCTAGGATAGCGATACAAAATAGCTTTAAAACTAACAATAATAATAGAAAACAAACAAATAAATAAATAAAATAAACATGAATATACATAAACGATCACACATATATGTATATATATGTATATATATGTGCATGTATGTGTGTACACATAGGTATATATATATATATATATATATATATATATATAAAGGAGAACGTCTACCTTAAACCACTAACCTAGATCTAAAACAGATCCTTTGTCTGATAAAATGCATGCCCATTGGCTGATAGGAAGGGGCGCGGTGGATACTAGAAAGCTGATTGGTTAACTAGAAATCCTCAACATATATAAAAACAAGAAGCAACCACAGAATTCGCGCATAAGCCTGACGAATCCTATAGTTGGATGAAACGCAGAATATTCAGTGTAGCTTAATCGCCATATATATTTTATAAATTACTAACTAGCTCTACCTACGTATTGAGCACTTTTGAAGTAAATACTTAAAGTTTACGTATAAATCTATACTTTCTTATATTAAATTTATGTGAATAAATGAAGTAGTTATATATATATATATATATATATATATATATATATATATATATATATATATATGTGGGGGGGTGTGGGTGAGAGAGGGAGGGAGAGAGAGAAATGGATAGTTAAATAAAATAAATAAAGTGAAGATAAACAATGTCTACATGTTAGAAAGAAAAGTAACTTGATTATGAAGCAATAATTACGTGTTTTCACAAGGATTTGTCAGTATAAAAATACAATGATTTTTCGTAGAGAAGGATAAATGTAATGAACTTTTAATCAGTAATACTTGTACTTTACCTAGTTTTGAATGCTGATTATTTCGTTTCAAATGATTAGGTGATTGTACGTGTAATAGAAGGGCACGGATGAAACTTTGTTTTTAATAAAAAATACATAAGGTTTAGGGATTTGTATCTCAAATGTAAGGGCGATTACTCCAAGAATAAAAACCTCTTATCTATTTTTGTCAGTTTAATGGGGGAAAACAGTCTACCTTCGGTAAACTATAGATAATAAATGAATAATGGTTTTGCTTAGTGCAAGTTAACTAAATAATAAATATTTTGATAATATCATCAGGATATAATTTATAAGACTAT
>NC_136497.1:114974411-115024411 GCF_053919585.1 Euprymna scolopes
ATTTCAAAAATAGTTGTTGTTTTAAAAGAATCAACCTTCTCTCCTGTAAAGATTATGCAGTTTATTTTATCAATCAATGCAAATAGTGTTTATTATTTAGACGAGAAAAATATATGAATCATTAGTATAGAGTTTGCTTTTGATATAGATATTTTAGCAAAAACGATATGAACTCTTGTTTAAAAGACGATTTGAAAGTAACAGATTCTACCGTTATGTTTTGCACATTTTTTAAATTGTTACTAGCAAGCCGCCTGGCGTTGCCCGATCGTAAGATAAGCGTAAATATGATTCGTGCGAATTACGTATTTATTATTATAGAGACAATTCTTTACTGATTATTATATTGAATCTTATAAACAGTAGTTAAATTATATATATATATATATATAGTCCTATAGTATTAGTCTACGAACAAAATTTCTTTTCTCCTGCATATTTGAATGCAGAAGAAAAGAAGTTTTTTTCTGCGTGCAATAAATAATGCCCCTGATCCACTTTCCATAGCAGTAGAGCAACGACACTTGCCACAGTCTTTCTCTACATAGGAACCACCCAGAGTTATGCATTTCTCCCATCGTTTGATGCATCTCTGGAGACCGTTTTGTAGAACACCCCATGTTGGTCCTCCAACCACAACGTGACTTCAGAAATCAAGGCTGCATCATCTGGGAAACGCTTTCCTTTCAAAAACAACTTGCTGGCTGGGAAGAGGTGAAAGTCAGAGGATACAAGGTCAGGAGAGTAGGGAGGATGGGAGAGGATTTCATAACCACACGCCCGTGTTTCTGGTCTGGCGACATGTTTCTGGTCTGGCGACATGTAGGCCAGAGCGTTGTCCTGCAGGAGGAGGGTGCCTTTGCTGATCTTGCCCCGCCTCTTGATTTTGATAGCTTTCTTTAATTTCCTCAAAAGTGAAGCATAATAAGCTCCTGTAATTGTGGTACCCTTTGCAAGGAAATCTGTCATCACTACGCCGTCCTGGTCCCAGAAGACTGTGAGCATGACCTTGCCAGCGGAGGGCTGCACCTTTGCCTTCTTTGGAGGTGGTGAATCCAAGTGCTTCCACTGCATTGATTGGGCTTTAGTCTCTGGATCATAGTTTCATCCTGTGTAATCAGTCTTTTGAAAAACTTTGACTCATCTTCTTGGCACATCTCCGAATTCATCCTCGAGCACTCGACGCGTTCTCGCTTCTGGAATGGTGTTAGCAACCTGGGAATCCATCTGGCAGACACCTTATGCATATACAAATGGTCATGAATGATAGTTTCCACAGACCCTGTACTAATCTTGACATATTGGGCTATTTCGCGAATAGTAATGCGCCGATCTTCCAAAATGGCAGCCTTAACTAGACGGACAGATTCCTCATCAATGGCAGAAGGGGGGCGCGACCAGGTTTGGGAGCTGTTTCCACAGACTTCCAGCAATGTTTGAATTCACGATGTCAGCGTTTTACAAGGTCATATGATGGGGCATTATCACTATCAGTTTCTTTCATTTCTTCAAAAGTCTCCTGTGGTGTGCGTCCTTTCAAATACAAACACCGGATCACTGCTCAACATTAAACAGGCTCCATTTGACACCTTACTCAGGTCAAACACCTATAAAACAGAAACCACAATTAGTTCAGAGCTATAATTTGCCACATAACCCGTAGGGATATAAATCATTGCACATGCAAAATTTCAGCTAGATCAAATAACTGGAAGTGGGTCAGGGGCATTACTTATTACACGCCCCTCGTATATACATTAGGGCATTATGTTAGTTGTTTTGGAAAAATATATTTAAGTTGAGCCAGTTTCTAAGAAATATTTTCAATGAGAAAGATTTATCTTGTGAGAAACCGAAAGATATGTTATATGGTAAACCAATAAAATAATTATTTCAGAAGGCATACAGTTACGAAAGAGATATTTTATATATGTGTAAAATGGAAGTTTACAACAATAGGAAAACATGCTGTGAATACATTTAGTGTTCTTCTAAAAACAATGAGAAATGTATTAGTTGAGATATCAATTAAGTCGGAATCGATTAATTCAGCGCCGTGCATTGCAGGGCCAGGAAATCAGAACATGTCCGCTTTATTAAGTAAATTTTAATTCATTGAAAGTTGCTTAAAATGTTCTTTGTTTCCCATATCAGAAAAATAGTTCAGTGAGCTAAGTTTGGAATATTTCAATTGATGAGTTGTTTTAAATGAGTGAATTCAAGCAGTCATCGGGTGTGTGTCGGCTTCGTAAGTGTGAGAAGTAGAGTAACAATGTATAATTATGTGTTTTGATGATTGTGGAAACGTATATTAGGACTCTCTGATTTTTTTTTTGTCTCATTTGTTTATTGAAAGAAAATCCGGGTTTTAAAAAGATTTTAGTAGCTCACAGAAAGACCATTTCGAATAAATTCAGAAAGCACTCTGATTGGTTCAAAATGAAATTATTTGTTTTCATTTATACAGGCCTGTGCAAATTCGGTGCGCAGAAACGCGTTTACGCACTTTGATTTTTGACACAGATGATAAACTTCGATCCACACACACACTCTCACACAAATATATAAATATATATATATATATATATATATATATATATATATATATATATATATATATATATATATATATATATACACGACTAAGACTCATGGGATTCTTGGTATTTTGATGGTCTACGTGCACACTTTATGATGTCACAAAAGTCTTACGTCCGACACTAAAACAGATACAAGACACCGTGATATCGTAAAGGAGCGATATCATACTATCAATTCGTTCAAGTAAACAATTGTTTACCTGAACCTTTAATATAGTGGTTGTGTGTTTTATATTCTTTTGTACAGAAGATTTTTAAATTAAAAATGAACATTTCGGAAACATATGTACACATAAATATTTATTGATACAAAATTTTGAAAGTTATACTATATATTATGTATATTATCTATATTATGTATATACATATAAAGTTGTATATAATGCATATAGTTTTCTATTATATTTTTCGTATAAACTGCGACACTATAAAAAACAACGATACAATTCTTATGCAATGAATGAAATACCCACCATTTCCAGCTAATACTGCAGCGTATTTCCACGCAGGAATACATCCATTTTCTCACCGTTTAATGTTATAATTTACCATCTTTGACTTTTCTCTAAAATACGTAATTCTACATATGTAGTAGTAAATATTTTCACCTTCATTAAATTTTTTCGTTCAACAGACCTCGAAATAATCAGGTCTTATTTTCATAGTCACATATCATAAAAAATATTAGCCTTCTTAAATGCAGTTATTTTATACATTACGTTTGACTTAAAACTTAAATTAAAAAATGCATCCCTTAATTTTTAGTTTATCAGAATGACGGAATAAGCTACAATCAGTAGTTCCTAAACATATTAACATTAGACGTAAATAATACGTATTAATATTAGAAGTTCATATTACATATTAACATTAGAAGTTCATAATACACATTAACATTAGAAGTTAATAATACGTATTAATATTAGAAGTTCATAATACATATCAACATTAGAAATTCATAATTCATATTAACATGAAAAGTTCATAATACATATTAACATAAGAAGTTCATAATACATATTAACATTAGAAGTTAATAATACATATTAACATTAGAAGTTCATAATACATATTAACATTAGAAGTTCATATTACATATTAACATTAGAAGTTCGTAACATATATTAAAATTAGAAGTTCATATTACATATAAACATTAGAAGTTCATAATACATATTAACATTAGAAGTTCATAATACATATTAACATTAGAAGTTCATATTACATATTAACATTAGAAGTTCGTAACATATATTAAAATTAGAAGTTCATATTACATATAAACATTAGAAGTTAATAATACATATTAACATTAGAAGTTCATAATACATATTAACATTAGAAGTTCATATTACATATTAACATTAGAAGTTCGTAACATATATTAAAATTAGAAGTTCATATTACATATAAACATTAGAAGTTCATAATACATATTAACATAAGAAGTTCATAATACATATTAACATTAGAAGTTAATAATACATATTAACATTAGAAGTTCATATTACATATTAACATTAGAAGTTCATATTACATATTAACATTAGAAGTTCGTAACATATATTAAAATTAGAAGTTCATATTACATATAAACATTAGAAGTTCATAATACATATTAACATTAGAAGTTCATATTACATATTAAAATCAGAAATTCATATTACATATTTATATCAGAAGTTCATAATACATATTAGCATTAGAAGTTCATAATACATATTAACATTAGAAGTTATTATTAAATATTAACATTAGAAGTTCATATTACATATTAACATCAGAAGTTAGAAGTTCATAATACATATTTACATTAGAAGTTCATAATACGTATTAACTTTAGAAGTTCATATTACACATTAACATAAGAAATTCATAATTCATATTAACATTAGAAGTTCATATTACATAATAACATTAGAAGTTAATAATACATATTAACATTAGAAGTTCATATTGCATAATAACATTAGAATTCATATTAAATATTAACATTAGAAGTTCATAATACATATTAACATTAAAAGTTCACAATACATGTTACCATTAGAAGTTCATAATACATATTAACATTAGAAGTTCACAATACATATTACCATTAGAAGTAGTTAAGACCCTTTATTTTCGATCGCGGAAAAAAACGTCGCTACGGCGTTTTCGACTACTGACATATCGTATTATAACTGTTCCTATTTTTTATTTACGTTTTCCATCAATATAAAACCATAATTTTTATAAATCATTTAGCTTACTCATCAAAAACGCAGATACACAATGATACACGCAACATATTTACATAATGATCGATTTTTTCGTATGGTTTCCACCCTTCGTAGGTATGGAGATCCTGAACAGCAGAAACCTAGTTGTATTTTCTCTTTCGACAAGCTTCATTGCAGCCAACGTTAAAACAGGGGGTTGTATCTTTTCTTGGCATTCGTACATAAACTGACACTACATCGATTACTTCTTTTACTGTTATTATAATTATTATTATTATTTTTACTAATTCTACTACTACTTCTATTACTACTTCTATTTATTGTAATAATTATTATTAATACTGCTACGAAAATAGCAGGACAGGAATTTATTGTCATGGTTAATTTTGTTGATGAGAAAAGGAGTGATTCTGGTATTGTTATTATTGCTACGAGCAATGATTGCTTCTGTAAACTCACCTAACAGTTTAATAAAGAGATATCGTAGCACGTTTCCTTTTTTTTGATTTTTACAAAGAAAAACAAACTTTATAATTTTATTTATTTTCAAGGTTTTCACTTAAAAATTTGATATCTGTACAAAATCTGAATGCAGATTCAATCAACAAAGCTTCTTTCCTAGAATTATCCGTCTGCTCAAGTCAGTTCCGCTAGCATGCTTTCCAGCTCATTACAACGTGGTCGTTTTTAAGTCCAATGTTAGCAAGTTTTTGATATCTTGCCTTCTTTAATAATCATATTCTACCTAACCCCCATAACCACCACCAATCACCAAGCTTTTGTCTCAGTGTAAGCTTACATTTATTAACTCTTATTTTCAAGTGGTTTTTGGGCCTTCATAAGCGATGATTCCCTTGTAAAAAATAAAATAACATAACATAAATAAGATTAATAGCTACTTCTGCATTATACAGGTCATGATATATTGCTGTTGTTGTTCCAGAACTTAATAAACACGTACCGTAAACAATTCGACTATGTAGTGTGATGACACTTGATGTTGACATTATTACTTTATTATTTACGCACTAAGAGTTTTTACACAGACCAACATCAAACATTTTTACACAGACCAACATCAAACATTTCTCTGAGAACGACCTATAGTGTTTCCTGCAGTTTGAGTGACAAAATCCCTCCCCAGATTGCCAATATTCGCAACCTCTTTCAATAACCTTTGACAATTTGCGTTATCGCAACAGCCATTTATCATTGATATTACACTGGTCCTTCCTGGAATTTGGGTGGCAATAAGCCTCTTCCAAATCCCAGTCCCTTTCCCACTAATCCAGTGGAGGTCTGGTTAGTGCTTTCATCCTCGGTCTTTCTATCCTTCTTGACCTTTTTCGACTATTATGGGTGATGTCAGCTGATGCCGACATGACATTTGAGGGGGGGTCCTGCAATTATACATTTTCAGTTTTCTTGGTTTGTAGTGTTTCTTTGTGTTTTACTTATGCAATTTCTAGTTTCTATATGTCCAGTTAGCGCCTGTATCTCATGTGTATTAGTTTCCGCATTAAATTTCCTGCCTTGTTTGGGGTGAAAATTGAATAAAAAAAAAAAAAATGTTTTTTTCTTAATATTTCAGCCGTTTTCATTATTGTTATCCGTTGTATCCTCTCCGTCATCTCTCTGATTGCAATCTCTCACATTCTTTTGTTTTCAGATTTTTCGAGATGGTTACTAGTGCTTCTACTACTATTAGTGTTGTCTTGACTTTCTTCATATTCCATATACCTTCAAGCTCTCTGGCCAGTTCTGTGTATTTACTCTGCTTCTCTGTCTCCTTGATATTTATTCTGTGGTCTACTGGAACGGCAAAATCTACGATCTGAGATAGGAAGCGCGGAATACCATAGGCAGCACGAACGCGTAAAGATATGCGCCGATAATTATAATAATAACAATAAGAAGAAGAAGATGAGAGATAGAGGGTTGCTAGTAAAGGAGAGTTGGAGGTGGAGTTGGAGACGACAGAATGTTGTTGGACGACAGACTGAGGAAGAAAATGGCGAATTCTGCTGTCACCAAGTGAGACAAACAAATAATACGAATTAAGAAGAAATAAAGAATAAAAAAGAATAATAAAAAATATTTTTCGGCCAGCGAAAATAATGCCAAGGGACGAACATTGAATTTATGCTATATCCTGATATTGCGGCAGACGAGATAAGAAAAATACGAATGGAGAGGCGGAAATTTATCAACGAAAATTTTGCTACGAAGTTGAATGACTAATATGAAATAAATTGCGAAGAGAACGAATCAAATAAAAAGAGGCATAACTGATGTTGAAGAAAGAAGGAAAAGTTAAAACCCCACATACAAAAAAAGGAACTGTGAGTTTACCCCTTTTACTTTATCTCTCCTTTTTCCCTACGAACATATACCGACGAGCTGTTATTTTATTTTGTTCTTATTTAGACATTCATAATTTTTCTCTCGGTATATTATAATACCGATAAATTTTCACGTTGCCATAAGTTGTTTTTCTCTGTCTGATTTCATTTTTTACCCGTAGTTTGTAAATAAAGTTTGTTTCGAAAATTGAATATTTGTGTTTTCTTCTCGTTTTCATTTTCACTGTGTTTTCGTCTATCAACTTCACAATTCACGGGTCTGAAAAAGTTTTTCACTTTCCTTTCTGTTCGCCTTCTCTATCAAACTCCGACTAATCTTTTCTTTTATTTACTTATTAACCGTGCTTCTTCATTATTATCCTAAAGGAGTCACGTTCATAACATTATACTTTCTTAAAAAAAATAGTATATTTGTCACAGATAATCAACTAATATTTTTTTATAATTTGAGTGATATTTTACTAATTGCTAAATAGAATATATACTATTTTTTTTGCCAAACTTAAAGCGGACGAAATTTATGAGACACTGTTTTCGATTTTCGATTTGAAAACCAGAAGCCATCACCAAGTACACTGTTTCTTCATTGTTTTCTTTCCAAATCAGCATAACACTATAAGCAACTAGAATCTATATTCCCAGGCGCATCCAGCTTATAAAAAATAAATTTTATAATTCGAATGAAACAAGAAATTTTGTGGAAATCTCTGGTATTTTTTGTTTTTATCCAAACGCGATGGAATCTCAAGACATACTCAGAAGAACAAAGTGAGAAATTTTATATGATAGAAGTGCGAAATTCATGAATTAAAAAGTAAGATTAGATATTGATTGATCAGTTTTAGTTCTTAAAATTACTCGATATTTTAAGCTGTATGTCACTTGTATGAGTTGGTTGTTGATATGAATCATTTGTTTTAAAATTGTTTTGGATGTAGTGTTTATTTGGAATTGATAATAATTATTTATTGGTAACACTATTTATCTGTTATCATTTGTCGAAATATAAGTAATATAAAAATGATGTATATTAATACATAAGAATTACAGGCTTTTAGATTTTCGATAAAGATATTTGTATTGATAAAATGTTAATAAATTAATTATTTTTTGCCAAGCGGCGAATATATATTTATGTGTGTGTACGTGTGTGAGCATGTGTAAAATAGACTAATCGTTATGTGTATCAGCTTAAGCCACTGACTGTAAATTTCATTTTCTACATTGGTACACTTATTGCTAGGAATATTTAAACAGCTCTACTACATAGCGACATAATGATTGTGAAATTGATGTATTTTAAGCCATTAACGGCAAGAATTTATTCCTATACCCAAGCTAGAAAGAATTTTACTTCCTCCGTGTGTCATGCATCTGGCATCATGCCCACGAACAAAACTCCTTTCCACATCTATTCCCATCTATAGAACATATTACTATTAGACTGCTTTCCTGTATACTATAATATGACGGATCAAATAAAATCAATATCGGCAAATACTCACACAAATCAACTTCATAACTAATAACATTTTGTTCCATTATTCATCTGATAATATTCTTCATCATTCAACTGAGAATTCATTTATATATTCAACCCTTATCCTCAAGTAGCTTTTAATCTAAATAAATTGTGACCCACTAAAAAATACAAGAAGATGCATGTATATTACATACATACATTATCAATATTTTATGTAGATTCCAATTAAGGAAACATTGGTATTTCTTAATATCTTCTTAATATTTATTGTTTGTGTAGCCTAGTTACCAAGTAATAGGCGATCTACATCAGTTGTTTTTTAAGACAATCTGCCAAGCCGTCGTCGCTAATGAGTTTACTCTACATGTGGTTACGTGTCTGCTGAAACGCAATGACTTCTGCTCATATCATTCCAAGGAAACATTCTATAATGGCCTCTAAAAAAATCTATAATGACCTCAATAACTGGGAGAAGTATCTTTTTTTACATAGAGCAACAAAAGCCATTTTCGCTTTTGTGTGTGAGCTTTTAAATCATTAAATTACTATTATTTCTTCGATAAACATGTCAGTCTTCAATAAGGTCAACGCACCTTAAAGATGAAATAGAAACACGCAAAAAAGGAGAAAGCAATAAAAACATTAATTGAAATGTTTCATTCTATGCATCCAAATTGTAGGAAACAAACCAATATTTTATTATTCTTTTTATAAAGTGTTCATAAGATAAAAATAATAATGCAAATGCAAGATGTTCTTGTGAGGTTATTATAATATGCGATTCTCTGGAATCAAAAAATGGGTCACATATAAAAATATGGTTCAATTTAAAACAACCATATATTTAAGCCAGGACATCTACATATTAATATGATAGCGTGTTGCTATTTTCTGTCTCACACTTACATCCGAGTCGTTTAATTTTTATGTACTTCCATTTCTTGTAATAAATAATTTTACCCAGAATTCTTCATAAGAAGCTGATGACAGTTAAGTCATCTATTTTTATAAATAATTTCTTTGTCACTAATAATTTTACCAAGAATTCTTCACGTGTTCTGATTTCGGTTTCGATTATAGCTGATGGCACTTAAGTCATCTATTTTTTAAAAAAATAATTTTATCAAGAATTATTTATAAGTTTGGATTTCGGTTTCGATTATAACTGATCGCACTCCACTAATATTTTTTTATAAATAATTTTATTAAGAATTCTTCATAAGTTTTGGTTTCGGTTTCGATTAGGATTGAAGGAACAAGTTATATATATATATATATATATATATATATATATATATATTGATAATTTTTTTTTATTTCGGTTCCGATTCTAGCTAATGCATCCAAGTCATATATATATATATATATATATATATATATATATATATATTGAGTAATGTGATTGATGATTTAAAATTTAAAAATCAAATTTTAATTAAATTAAAAATCCGTTTCATAAGAAGGAACAACAACAAAATCAATTATCTGTACGATCGTTTCGGAAAACAATGCTTTTTATTGTGGTATACATCAAGTTATGTACAATAATTATACATAGTTTTTTGATAAGCAAGGTCTCCTCATCAGCAAATTTTGAAGGGTTTATATTGAATTAAAAGACACCATAAATAAACCTAGCATTAAAAGAAAGGCAGATGAATCTGAAAAATTGAAATAAAGGTCTGGATTTAAAATTTATAAGAAAATTAATATGGGTTAGAGATAGAAATAAGTAGAGAAAAATATATATTTTTGAATTTACATAATAAATTTGCTTTAAAAATATATAGAGATATTTACCTTTTAATTTTTCGTTTTTTGAAATCAGGAACTGTGGTTAAAATAGTCATTTAGATGTTTGCTATAGCTTTTTATCTTATTGAATGATGAATTTTAAAAGGGGGGGACGCTCGTGCAATAAATTGTTTCCGTTAGCGTATTTTTGATTTAAAGACGCTACGGTTTATATATAGAGAATATTATTATTACATATTTTAAGGGGAGATAATTGTCATGTTTTCTTTACTTTATTTATTTGACGGGTGTAAGGGAGATAATTAGTCTAACTTAATTTATTAAAAAAAAAAAAAAAAAAAATAATAATAATTGTAATCTATTTTTACTAAGAAGTAATTTTTAATGATTTAAGGTGGTTTATATTTATTAAATTTAAACCAACGTTTATGACTACATGTCATAAGCTCCTGTCTTGAATTTAATAGTTTGGTTGTATTTTTTATATCTTCATATTTTAAAATTTTTAGGATCTCTTTTGTACATAGTGCACAAAATTTATCTCCTGGTTTATATGGTTTGCAAGTCTAAATTATTTGCCATTTTAAGTTGAAAGAAATATTGCTGTTTTTTAGTTGCCAAATATAGTTGGATAGAGTAGTTTGGTTTGACAGAGAGTTATTTTTAAAAGAATGTTTGTGCGTTGAAATTCTATGTTTTATTAGGCCAGATGTGGAACCAAAATATATTACCTTTTGCTTGTTGTGACTATTTTCCGTTTGGTCTGTTGTTGGATTATTATATGGTGGGTTGATTAGTAATTGATCGGTCGATTGGTTTAAGTTGGTGTTATTATTTAATCTGGTAGTTGAGTTATGGCTGTTAATAGGTTCATGTAGATTTGGAGTTTTTGATACTGTGCAGCTATAGATAACATTTTTAATTTTACATGAGCCTTGTAGGGGACATTTATTTTTTCTTCTACAGTTACAGTCCGATGTATTTTTTATAGTTGTATTTTGTAGTTTATTAATTTTCTTATTATTAGAGCTAATTATTTTCTGATGAAGGTTAGGCATAGTAGAGTAAGAGACTTTAATTGTGTTCTTATTGAAAATTTTATTATATCTATGGGGGGCTTTAAAGTTCTTATCTAATATTTTAAAAAATTCTCTGGCTATGTTTGTTTCTAGGTTTTTGGAATATGGGGGGTTGAACCATAGGATCTCCTTGTGTCTATTCTTACGTTTACGGGTTTTGGTTTGCTGTTTATTTGTATTATTATCTAATATTTGTGGTTAGGTTTTATCTTTTTTTGTCTCTTGGTTATTTTTCTTAACTCGTATACGGGAAGACATTGCCATATTATATGTTATTACGCTCTTAATAGGTTTATTTTCAATGCAGTTTATGTTTCTATCATTTTCATTTATGAATTTAATTTATGAATTATATCTAGAGTTTTTAAGGGCCTCATTATAATATTTTTCATTTTTGGTAAATATGGATTTAGTAGAAGACAGTCTAGAAATTCATAAAGCGATATTGGGAACTATTGATTTTAATATTGATTTAGGGTGGTTTGATTGATTGTGGACATATAGTAGTAATTGGTTAGGTTTATGATAGGGTTCAAAGGTAGAATTCTCAAGATTTAAGGTTATGTCTAAGAAATTAACTATTTTTTTTATTAGGGTCGATTTTTATACTAAGTCCATAATTTTTAAATAATTTATGTAGAGCTTTAATTGCTTTTTCATAATTTTTATTAGTAGAATTAGTTATGAAAAGTGCATCATCTCTATATAGTCCTCCTTCAAGTTTGAATTGTTTATGGAGTATACAATGTATTTCATTTAAAAGGAAAAGGCCAACTAGATCAGTGACCTGAGTCGAATCCGTCGATCCCATTAAAATGTTGAAGTGGTTAGAGGTATTTTCCTGGTCCAATATTTATTATCAAATGTTATTAAAGACTCTCTAGCTATAAGTATTAGTTTAATTTCGTCTTGAGTTATATTAGTTAATTTTCGTGCCATTAATAGAGATTTATTAAGTAGGATAGGTGATATAGATTGGTAATATGATTCAATGTCAAAAGAAAGAAATTTAATGTTATTTTTATTTTGAATGTTAGAAAACCAGTCGATTACTTGGTTGGAAGATTGCCATAGTTGGTATTTTATTATGGATTTAATTTTGGGGATAATTCTATCTAATATGTTTTTACTAACCAGTCCTATATCTGATTTCGAGGGGCAAATGAGTCTAATAGTAGGGTTAATATTAAAGCTGTGTTTGTGGTCTTTTAAAGTAAATATATATATATATATTTGAAATCGCAACTTTATAATATATAAAAATCGATAGAACATTAACTCTATAATAATATATACGAAATCTGTAAGAATTAAAATATCATATTTAAGCGTACTTTAAGATCTGCTTTGCTGGACTTCGTACTCGCTTAGATAAATACTTTTGCAGTTTTAACAAAAAGGTACAATAATATCAGAGCGCCTCTATTTATACTGAACATCTACAGAATACCAACATCAATATATTACATATGAATGAGTCCCCTGTGGAATTTTCACAGGTCTCGCTAGTTTAGAATTATTTAATTTGAAACTAATGAGAACTGTTCAAATCTCTAATCGAACCTCTGTCATACTTCTTACGCCATCTTATCACACTTATATTTAAGTCTTAATGTTTTGAATTAGTAAATACTGTATTCCGACACTGTTTAATGTTTAATTTTACTTACATGTAATATGGTTCTTATCTTAGATCTTATTCTCATAGGATTTCGGAAGTTCCCTAGGCCGAGACGTCGTGAGAATAGCATTCGAAATGAAAACAATAGCCTAAATAATTAAAATACATGTACGTACTCTACATTTCTTGAAGATGTAATATTGTCGATATCTAAGTATATTTCAAATCCTGAACATTATTGAATATTGGATGACCCATGACATATTGCAACAATATTGGTAATACAGCCAATTTTGCCCTTACCTGGCTGTAAAAGTAAGCAGATATATTTTAAAGTACACACGGAAATGTAGAGAATAAAGATACCCCTATTCAAATATTTACTGTTAAAACCCAGTCGGAAGAATATCGATATTATGCAGAATTCAGAAATAGAAATTTCGCCATTTGAGGATGATCTAATTTGATTAAAACTACTTTTTAGTGTCACTTAATAAAAACCCTGCAGCGAAAGTCGGAAAATTGCCAATTAAGGTTTCCTGAAACTATATGACAGTCCATCGTCATTTTGAAAGGTCCCTAAGCTTGGAAATGGAAATTAGTATGTAAGCAGATCTTTTTTCTTCGCGAAAACGTTGGTCAGTTTTTAAGGTGCTGACTTAAGACGTCGTGTTTTTTTTTTTTTTAATAACGTGGATATTAAGGAAGCCACTATTAACATGGGAAAGTTTTTTTAAACTAGTTTGTACTCTCACCTAAAAATTAAATAAACAAAAATACATCTATATATATATCAAAGACAAGATGTGCGTTAGTGTGTATGTGCATTTTTTGTGTATGTCCGGCAAAGGCATTTGGGGAGGGGGCGCTCGTGCGAAGTCACTGTTTCTTAGAACTTTTGATATGCTCCTTAGATTGTAATATCTCCGATTTGCGAAACGAAGTCGCGTATATCTTTTATTCGGTCGACTTTTCAAAACTATTCTCGCGATATTTTTTACTCTCCGCGTGTTTCTTTGGATTTTCCGTATAAAAAAGCGAAACTATGAAAGCGAACTTGTATTCTCGGTCTTTCCTGTCAAGACGTTTGGAAAGCGATACGGTTTGATCAATGCGGTGGAAACCCCTTATATCAGACAATTGCTATTCATTTGGACATCCCCTTTTACGGGAACCTTGTTTTCTTCAACATTTTGGGGGGGAACGTTATATTAGAACGCTTTTCTCTAACCGTGGCCGAGCGGTTGGATGGCAGGTTCTTTCACACTTTTTTTCCATCTTCGCCTCAAGGCTTCAGGTTCGAGCCTATCTGCCTACCAAAACTTTTTTTCTTTTACACCGACAAACAAACGAGCAATGCTGAGCACCCACGCTAGTTAAATATAAAAGAAAACAAATGATGACGTTTGCCAATTGTCGTCTACTGCGATTTCATTTGCTCCGTCACCTTCCGTCACTTTATGTATCGGCCCGGATTGTGCCGAAAATACGCGGTCCGTATTCTGTAAAAGTACCGATGAACTGAAGGCAACTTCTTGATTCGAGATTTGAAGTGTACTATGAAAGTGGCTTAAGCAAATAAATAGTTCAGAAGCCGTTAAAGAATGTTGTAACGTCGCGGTTCATGTAATGCAGTCGTCGCCATTTTCATTTGTCTCATACGTAAATGATCAGAGCCGTTGGTTGAAAAACAACAAGACAAACGCCGTTTTATGGTGCAATTCATTTATTATTCTTTCGACCATATTTCTATCGTGAATACTAGGCATTAACTGGGCGCTGAAGCACATTTAAAATCAGTCAACTGAATAAAACCCATTCAAAATACGAATTGCCGTGCATTTTTATCCTTTCCATTTTAAATTCATATCGTCTAATTTTTTATTCTCTTTATTAGTATTATATATATATATATATATATATATATATATATATATATATATATATATATATAAAGGAACAAACCGTATTATGTGTTCATCAACATTTCGTCTTTTTTTCGAGACTTCCTCTGGATGAATAAGATTAAGAAACAAAAAACACAAGTACAAAATATTTGAAAATGTTTCACATGCAAAGTGTGACGCTGTTCTATTTCAGAAAAACGGAAAAGACATTCATCCAGAGGCAGTCTCGAAATAAAGACGAAACGTTGATGAACACATAATACGGTTTGTTCCTTTTTATTTCTCTATTTTGTCGGAATACTATTTCCATTATTTTCCTCATACACACACACACACACACACACACACACACATATATATATATATAATTATATATTTATATTATATATATAATTATATATTTATATATATAATTATATATTTATATTGTATATAATTATTATTATTACTATAATATTTATTTAATTAAATACCTGCAGACACTAGTGTTTCATCCTTTCGAGAATCATCAGTGCAAGATGACACGATTACTGCCGGTCGGGAAATTCAAACGCAGCCCTGACTCTATTAGCAAAGAACAAACCACACGGTTATCCTTAACCGCGAGAAATATCGTTGAAATTTAAACATTTATTTTGAAATGTCAAGACGATGTCAAGTGATCTAATTAATATACCATCATGATCTGCGCATGCGAGATTAAGTGACCGACTTTCATCTAAACTTTAAAGTGCTCAACAATCAATTTTAATCAAATACCTACATGCACTATTATTTGATCCTTTCGGGAATCATCAGTGCAGGGTGACACGATTACTGCCGGTGAGGATATCGAACCCAGCCATGACGTCATCTGTAACTCCATGAGAAAGGTAAAAACCACCCGGCCAACCGTTAATGCGAAAAATATCGTTGAAATTTAAACATTTATTTTTAAATGTCGAGACGTTCATCTATAGTGATACAAAGATTATAACATTATAATCTGCACACACACACACACACACACACACACACGGAGACACACACACACACACACACACACATATATATATATATATATACATAAAAACAAAAATATCTTATTATGCGAAGCTACAAATACGTTTCCGTCTTCTGAGTGGGGAGTTGTGTAGTGACCGAATTTATTTTTTTTTAAATCGTTTTTAATCCATTCTGAATTCTATTCAAATTAGATTTTTCGTCAATAATCAGTTTATCAAAAGTCAACCTTGGGACCTTGAGACTGTTTCTATGTGTCTACCTACGTAAAGCATACGCACACAATCGTTAGCGAACACAAACACACAACTCATGATCGTCTACTCACTTAAAATCAATTTATTTATTGAAATATTCCGAAACTTTCTTATTGAAATTTCTTTTACTATAAAAACAAATAAACTCTGACTGTTGTTAATAAATCTTATATAATTGTGTACAATTGAGCGGAAATCTTTTGGTTATAATTTTCAGACCCGTGTAATGCACGACACTTAAATTATAGACACATACTTCTTCGATATCTCAACTAAAGAGTTTTCCTTGCTTTAAAATATTGACGAACACTCTAGGTTTTCCTATTGCTGTAAACGTACATTTAAATCGCATACCATTATTTTGCTTGTATTTATCGTATAACGCTTTACTCCTTTACGCACATTTAATTTTAAACCTAAAAACTATTTTTTACTGAAAATGTTTCTCTGAGATCAGAGCATTTCAAAAATATCTCGCCTGAATTGAAAATCTTAAAAGAAACCCGGGCGAGCCCTTAAAAAAGACCCATTAAAGATTTCCAATGTATTACTCTTTCATTAAAAAAAGTTAAATCAAGGCCATATACTTATATTATTTTCGCTAGTTATTTTTTATTTGAACTTACCTCGTTATTTCACTGGCTAGTAAGAATGGCGGATTTATTCCATTCTCGTGATAGGAAATCACATTAGTTTGACGAGGAATGAAATCTACACGAATGCTTAAGAATGAATAATAATAAGGAGAAGTACTTTTAAGTTGTTTGAAAAATAATTAGCGAATTCAGAATCAATTATTGATTCATTACGTTAATGCCGTAGTCGTTTATTTAATATTTCTATCAAGTTATTACAAGTGTTTAAAATATTTCAACAACGTTGGCAATAATATTTTTCATGAATTCATTTTCGTTTTAAACTCTTTTCAGGATTCTCATAATAGATACGGCATATTTTAATAACTAACGAACAGTTTTTAAATTTCGTGTTTGAGACTACGTGACAGGGATGTTATACAGAAAATACACAGAAATAATATGCAACAGAAGCACCTCTTCAATATATATATATATATATATATATATATATATGTGTGTGTGTGTGTGTGTGTGTCCAAAAAGGTAGCTTAAAACGTTGAACACAAAAATACTTGTTCTTGAGATAAGTGTCTGCTAATTACGAGGAAGTCAACAAGATATTTCAGTAGCGCCACTAAAAGAATAAGTAAACGCGTCTTTGAATTTTCAAGGAGGTTTGGATTTTATACAAAGGATTTCTAAAACAAGGAAGAAGAAAGAAATTCAGTTGATAATTAAGAGACATGAAATGTCAACAAAGCAGAAGAGTGTGACTAAAACCTTTCATAACTCAGTTGAATATCAAGTCCATTTTTTGTCTTTATATATTACCAAGAATATCAAAAATAAATCCCAAATAGCAACTCGATAATTTCACACAAAATCTTCTGATAGGATTACCATATAGTCTGTATTAATTAATCCAACCAAGTCATCTACGCACAAATGGGTATAAGCACGTTTATTTTGTACCGCGAACCGTAAATATCCATCGCAACACATTCTCTTCATCCTGTTCATATTTACTGCGGTTTTGTAAGTATTATATCAACCGATTTAAGAAAGGTATACCTATTCTATTTCAATTTTTCATATTAATCACACAAATTGAATTTTATTAAAGGTAACAATGCAAAAATATTAGGTTTGCTATAATTGTTTAAATTGAGTCGAAAATCTGTTGGGTATTTCACGAACAATCTAATAGAAAAGACACTTATGAAAAATGTTCGAATTCCGTTTTAGTTCGACAGATAAAATAATCGTATAAAATATAACTTATTGAAGCTTTTGAAACACAAACAAACGAATCTACGTTGTTTTAAATGAAACATTGCGAAAACATAATCAGCTTTTACTATAAAAACTGCTTTTTAAATCTTTTCATCAGATAGAAAAAAAAGTCAACCTAAAACGTCTGTAAGTATTAACAACTGTCACAGTTCTTTCCGCGTCACTGATTTTCGGTTGTCATGACAACGTAATGATGAACGCCTACGATCTGTGTTGATGCATAAACACGGGATAACTACCTCCTTATTTAAAGCATCGAAGTGTGAAGATGCTGTCTTTCTCAGTCATAAGTCAGTTACATTATATAAAGAATTAAAAAATTATAATAAACGTTATCTATCTATCTCTTTATCTATCCGACGTTCACACACACACACACACACACACACACACACACACACACACACACACACACACACACACACGCACGCACGCACACGCACACACACACGCAAGTTGAAAAATTTGACTGTTATCTAAATATGCGTTATTTAACTGCTTATTTAACGTACTATATATATGTGTGTATGTGTGTCCGTGTGTGTCTGTGTGTGTCTACGTTGTTCTAAGTATAACGGACTGTTGTCCTCGTGCGCCTTAATGTCATTAAACATAAATGAAAACCGTAAATTAAAATATACATGTAAACTTTATTTTTCAACAAAATAACCCAAGCAAAGATAATAAATCGTTATTCCGCGGAGCGTCAAAGAATGCAAATTTCATCTCTTCAGAAAAAAGAAATATGTAAGCAAAATTAAACAAACAACAAAGTTTGCTTGTATGGAGATTCATTATGGACGGTGATCATAAAATGCAAAGAAATTATTACATATTTATTAAAATTAACATCACGTAACTTCTATAAACCTTTTCTGATATAATCAACCTATAAAAATATACCATGTAAAATGATTCTATATATAATAGTTTATAACAGTAATAAACACTAAACGTATGTAAAACTCATCTACATAAGTCATATTCTTGTATTATAAACAAACGTATACTTTTCAGCATGAAATATAATCAGAATAAAGATATACTTTTCATAGTTGTCTCCATATTTACTCAACCTGTCTATTCTTAATTTGATGAATCTCCTAACAAAACTTCCTTTAAATCTCTCCTCTATGTCTACCTTATTTTCCTCCCCCTCTCTATAAGTATATATCTATCCGATTTCCCGGCATTCCTCGGTCGTAAAGTATCTATAAATATATTTTAATGTTTTCCTAGTAAACAGTAAATCTCGGGCGATCAGATTTAGGGGCATCACGAACACTGTTGGTGTTTTAATGCTTTTGCACAATCATTCGTTCCGTTTTCTCATCACATTTAAATCTGCAGCCGATTTCTCGATCGGATAAACCAGAAATGATTAATGAGATCCTGACGATTACTAAGAGAGACTCGAGATATATGGACAAAATGTTACGTTATCTAACCCAGGAACAACAACAATTACGGTTAGAGATGCTAAAAGGTTGATATTTTGAGCTCGTTTTAAGCTCATTTGTTGCTGCGGAGATTTTACCTTCTCGATTCGAAGCTATATTTTTCAATTGATGTGAACACAAGGATACTTCAATTAAAAGGACAAAATAAACAGGTAAAATCATAGAGGAATAAAAAGCAAATCAATTAAGGTATATGTTATGTAAACAGTTCGATTAAATTTAACTTAAATTTAAGTTTTTGAAAAAAATGACAAGTGTGGACTTCGTGTTTGACGGCACTATATATATATATATATATATATATATATATATGTATGTATGTATATAGTGTTTTTATGTCAGGTCATGTCATATGCTACTGGTACCATGTAACCCAGTACTACCTGCCTCATGGTCGGGACACCGGCGACTAAACTGGTTCCTCCACCAGGCTTGTTTGGTGAGGAGGGCGGCTAGTCTCCCTGAAGGATTAAAAACAAGACCTTCCAAAAGGCGAATGAACTCTTTTTCTGGGTCAACGGCCAACTAGCACCGTATATATTTGTGTGTGTGTATATGTGTATTGGGGTGGAGAGGGCTCCCATAAGCCGTGGTGAAGGCAACCTTTCTAGGAGAAGCAAATCTCTGATTTAAAAAACCATAAAGCGGAAGACCATTACCCGCATTAAGCTGGTCTGCAGTTTAATTTGTTGCTGACTATCTTGCTCTTGCTTGTTGCTGGATCTCAACATTTTGAACCGAGAGAGAACTTAGCTGTCGTACAAAGCTAAGACTCTGTAACATCATCTTTGTATAGATACTCCCTCAGGTATTTGGGCTCATGGATTTTAAATGTCTGAGGGAGTGGCACTCGTCTGACAAGACGTTGCAATCATCATATAGTGTTTTATCGTACGGGGCCAAATCCATCTATCTTACTTATCTCTATTTCTAAAGAATATTAAAATGATTAGTTCAATTGAGAAAATATACAACTACTGGATAGTTATAAAAACGATATTTGAGTTCATTTCATGCAACTGATGGACAAGTTTACCTGCAGAAGGCAGGCCTCGTCTTCGACTAACGATGTAATATTGTTTGCAAATGAACGCAGTTATTCCAAGTTGACAAATCCCGATTAATTGGCGATTGCCTGTGCGAATACGAACAAATAGAAAAGTATGTTTTTACTAGCACGTCATTACTGTTCTCCGTTGTGATCTATCGAGATAAGGAAGCATTTCATACTTTTTTAGAGGAGGTAAAAATAAACGCGTACTTATATGCTCCCTGTAAATGCACAAAGTAAATAAATACTCCGAGATGACATTGAACTCGTTTTAAATAGATTTTTTTACCGAAGTCATTTTTTTAATCTTTTGAAATCATTTATTTATATATTAGGTACAATATAATCATCAATAGAGAACTTGCTACGAAATCTACTTGAATTAAAATAATATATTTGAGCGTATTAAACGACCGGGCAACACCGGGCGACTTGCTAGTATATATAAAACACACACACACAGACACACACACACACACACACATATATATATATAGAGAGAGAGAGAGAGAGAGAAAGAGAGAGAGAAAGAGATAGAGAAATAGATACATACATAGAGAGAGAGAGAGAGAGCGAGAGAGAGAGAGAGGGGGGAGAGAATTTGATTTCATTAAATAATATAAAAACAAATGTTTTTAATTCATATCAACGTTTTATATTAATTCATATAGTGATAATGTAGATGGCGCATTAATATAAAAATTAAAATGATGAAAAATGAAATTGGAAAAGCTACACAATTTCTTTTCATTTGATCAAAATACATTAAATTATTGGATTAAAAAAATGTCGGCAAAAATCTGTCGTGACAAATGTTATCTTCCGTCGACTCTTTAAAACTTATTAAAAGTTTTATTCTTCTGATTGTGTTTTGTTGCGTACGAGATTAGAAAAAAATAAGAAGTCAAGCAGACTAAGACAATGTGACGCTTAAATCATTGGCATTAA
This sequence comes from Euprymna scolopes, assembly GCF_053919585.1. Lineage (NCBI taxonomy): Eukaryota > Metazoa > Mollusca > Cephalopoda > Sepiida > Sepiolidae > Euprymna > Euprymna scolopes. The sequence continues at coordinate 114,996,031 of NC_136497.1, forward strand.
TATTTATTAATGGAAAATATCTGTTCGACAGTATCAGCAAGTTAAAAATATGCAGATTGGTTGGTGACAATTATACGTTTCATCGTTGCTATTTTTTTTTATTTTTCGGTTGTTTGACATACAGACTCAAATCTTTACAACCAGTTAAGCACGATGCGATATTAAATCCCTATATTTACAAGATTTTGAGGCAACAATTCAAAATCTGGAAAACTAAATCATTATTTTTTTCAGAACTGAAAAGTTTATATAGTTTTACATTTCTTTCGTTTGGTAAAAGTTATATGTGCTTTCACTCCTTTTTTATTATTAAATATACTGTCCAAACACAAAACTAGATTTTAATGCGGTTGGGTCGAAACGAATACATTGCCAGTTCATTATCGTACCGTGGAAAGCTTCTATTTTACTCATAGATAAGAGCCTGGCATATTCATCATACGATTAATAATAAATAAGGAGCAATCCCATTCCTTAAAGCTCGTACCACCGTGTACAACTAATGTCAAGCAGTTGTTTTCGGATATAATTTTTAATATGATATGTGTAGATTAGAAATTGTCAACTCTAAAAACATAATAGGTGAGTTCGAATATTCAGTTGATTTCGATTTTACGCAATCAGCAAACATGTTTGTGCAACGGCATTTACTCTGTTTAGACGATTCTCCAAAACATTGCGGAACACGCACGGCGTTAAATCGGACTAGATTTTTATCCAATCACAATTCTACTATCGACAACCGATCACTTGTGAACATGATATCGCAGCCAAGTCGACATTGATTGTTTGCCAACCAGTACACTTTTGTCACTCAGGTAGAAAGTTAGGGGGATTACATCACGTATTATACCCCATTCGAGCGACGAGCTGCATGCTCAAACCACCGAGAACGTTGTAACACGACTGACGACAGAGACAGAAGTGCACAACAGAAAATATGAACTAAACAGAAACCGCATACAACCCAACACGTTTTTAAACCACGTGTCCACTGCATTTGGTCATTTCATATTTAGTTGGAAAAGTTAAGAATCGCAGAAAACTTATGTTACAGTGAACTTTTCTTTAAATCCCTACAATAATAGCTTCGTTTCATTGAATTACAATATATATATATATATATATATATATATATATATATATATATATATATATATATATATATATGTAGTCATCGACATACAGTCCTGTTTCGTTGTATCACAACTCATAAGTGCCGCTAGACTAGCACATCTCCCAAGCCAAAGATTGAACCTAGAACCGTCGTGTTGACTGTCTGCAGTTCTCCCACTCGACCTTGGAAGGGATTCCCGCAAATACCTTGTCCGAATTTCTAGTTAAACAAACATCCGTCCACCACTTAGAGTGCTCAAACCGCCTGTTTGTAAACAAACAAAGCGCGAGCTTCTCATTTTTCAGCCAATTAAGTAGCGAGTGAGATTATTTACGACAGTGCTCTAGCCAAAGAGGGGGGCTTAAAATATATTTGTAGTCATCGACATACAGTCCTGTTTCGTTGTATCACAACTCATCAGCACCGCTAGATTAGATCGATAAAAAAACCTGTATAGAGTCTATGCATTTTACGTACGGATGAAATAGGATCACCACCCATCCACCTATATACCTGCCCTTGAGTCTTAAAACATAAACTACCTACAATATCTAAAACTACTATAGAAACACTATACACCTTTTTTCATTACACTTCATATCATGCGCTGCTTCTTTAGCTTAGAATTCGATATAATTCCCTCTAACAACATCAATATTTTCATTGATTTCGTTCCTGATGAATCCCACGCTAGACGCTGCATCCCCATTATATTACTTAACATTTTCTCTACTCTTCTGGTGAGAAGCATAAGGCTTCGAAATACCTTGGTATAAAGAGTCTTACCTATCCTCCAACTAAATGTTTGCATACCTTTATTAAATAAATGAACCAATCTATATATACCAACATATAGTTTTTGTGACTTCATTTTCCACTCTTATTGTTTCCTATATAAGCTCCAAAAAAATTTGTCGAGCTTCATATATCCCGATAAGTCTCTTCTTATAGAATTGAATTTACTCTGTTCTACTAATTCTCTTAGCTATATATATATATATATATATATATATATATATATATATATATATATATATATATATATGTGTGTGTGTGTGTGTGTGTGTGTGTCAATTGCTTTATTGCAGATTTGTAAAATATCAATATTTTACGAAATATACGTCACAACAAAATGAAAATTATATCATTAAACAATTCCTTTACGGTTAGTTATTTCTAAAAACTTTATTCTAATTCATGCGATATTCACGAAGTTATGACATTTTATTATTTATCGAAGAATTTCCACTGTTCATCGCTTTATTACAAGTCTCTTAAAATATTGTTTTGGGGCAAAAGTACAATGTCTTATCTTGTACACTTTACTTTTCATTATATGTTTTTGTCAAGGAATACTAAACAAATCATATCTTATGTAGGGGTCTCATGTAAATTTATTATTTATCCACATATCCACCATTTCTGCATAACTTAAAACAACAATTTGTCTCCAGAGAAAGTAAATTATTTGATCTTAAAAGTAGTTATGGCTCTAGCAACATCAACTTGAAGTAAATTATAAAATCTTCCTTTTAATATTGACCAGCGATATTCAATCGGGCTAAGGTCTGGATAACACGGTGTAGAGGTCATGACATATTCCTCAACAAATTCCATAGATTGAAGGAAGGATGCAGTCGCTCCATCAGAATGGTATAGTCAAGTATAAAATCATCATAAATCGACGTAACCATGGTTGGTCATCTAGCCATGCCGACAAATGATTATCTAAAAAGGCCGTGTACGCATTGCTGGTAAGCTTTACACCATCTGGCGCTCGGAATGGTCCAACCAACTTATCCCTAATGATTCTCGGTCAAAACATGGTGCCTCCACCTCCTTGTTGGCGGTGAACTCTGTAACGGGTCGGAGTTCCGTCCGGGTTTACAAACTTTGGTATATCAATCCGGGCCGTCAAGAGTAGCATGGGCCTCATCCCTAAATAGGACCTGTTGGAAATCCATTTTCATGTAATTCTGTGTCCAAGCCATTCGTTTTTCCCTAAGTTGTTTGGACAATAGAGGCATTGGAAGAAGTTTGATGTTCCTTGCAATCTCATTTAACACATTGAATGCCTGCCTGGATCGATTCCAGCTTTTGCAAAAACGAAAGCACTGGTGCTGTTTGTGTTTTGAGTGACTTCCCTACGAAGTTTTCGGAATATCACGATCTAAAAAGGTTCTTCTGGTGCCTTTATTTTTTTGGATTTGATGATCGGGTTGTTCAAGAATGCAGCCAAAGTTCTTGGATCCCATTCCAGCTACGTGGCTACATTTTTGATGAATAATCCTTTTGCGAATGCAGCAACTATCCTTTGCTTTTCGATAACCTTTATTCGCCTGATTTTTTTGCATTGTAAGAGATCTGCAATAAAGCGATGGACAGTAAAAGTTATTTCATAATAAATAAAATGCCATAACTCCGTGAATATTATTGGAATAAAATTTTGGGAAATAACTAAACTAAATGCAACCCTTTGATGGTACAATTTTCATTTTTTTTGTGAGGTATATTTAGGGAAATATTGATATTTTACTAATCTGCAATAAAGCGAATGACACAGTTTATATATATATATATATATATATATATATATGTATATATATATATATATATATATATATATATAAAGAAAAATAGACAGGTAGATGTTCTATATATAACATACTAGCAGTTGGACCCGACGTTGCCATGATTGAATGATGATCAACAAATATTTCACAATCCTATATTTTTATTATCATCGAATCCGTGAAATTGCCCGGGAGATAACTTCACATGCCTCCATACAATAAATAAGTCCAAAATGTTATTCTACATTGCAATCTAGAAAACATACTTTTTCTTTTATAAAATTATTTTATATAAACTTTTTTCCAACAAAAAAAATTATTTATTACAGACCACGTCATGCAAAAAATAAAATAAAAAATAAATAAATAAACAAATAAACAAAATTTAAAAAAAACACGTAAATTTTCAAGTCTTTGCAGTTAATGAAAAAAATTAAGAAATTTACGTGGGTAGTTTGAACCTACAAACCACGTCATGTACCCCCTCTTAGAAAATGGAAAAACATTATATCAACTTACTCACAGTAGAATTTGTACGGCCCGTTGTTCTATCATTGTTGCTTAGCGAAGACATGGAAGAAATGGCATTACTGATGATAGATAAATTAAAGTAACCGTTTCGATTATCGAGGATATTCTGTGACAAAACTTTATTAAAATCACTCGCAGACTTATACACTGAGGTTCTGTAAATTTCAAAGAAAATCTGTTCAGCCGTTTGGGAGTCTATAAGGAACGGGCTCACACAGAGAGACAAAGTTGTATCTATAAAATTGTAGAGATATGGTAATATTATATAATATAGATAATATATCTATAATATATCTCATATATATATAATATAATATATAATATACAATATAAGTGTAATACATAGATATGATAGATATCCATTACATATAATATATATAATATAATGCATACATATAATATATATAATATAATGCATACATATAATATATATAATGAACATAATGCATACATAATGATATATAATGATACAAATAATATATTTAATATATATATATAATACATACATATAATATATATATTATGTATATATGATATCTATGAATATGTATCAATATATACAATATAATATATATATATCAATATATATTTTTTATATATCAATATATATTATACAAATTAATGTACATATATATATCGATGTTTATATAATATTTATGTCAATGTGTATATATAATATATTGTTGCATATATAATAATCTATGTATTAATATCCTTATTCGCTTCGGCCGTTAAAAAGGAAAGTGAAATATTCCAAATGGTAATAAATACTTGAGTTTTATAAAACAACAAAAAATAATGTCGCTGATAAGATAAACCCCAGCCACATTCCGATAGGATTATGAAATCTATAGCTAGATTCTTATTGGATAAAATAAATCTTGCTTAACAATGAAAACCAAAAATACATGGAGGTTAGCTTAAATATTTAACGTTTATTCATAAAAACTGATAGAAATAGAACTCAAATTGTTTAGATGAGAATTCTATTGTGTAAAGTTTAAATAAATGAAATCGATTCTTTTTAAAAGTTAAAATTGTTATTTGTTGGAAAATAAAATTAAATTAAAAGAAAAGTCATGTGTTACTCCGCTATTTTTCATAGTATTTACAAGTTATTTTTTCTTTTTTATACATTTGTATATTTTAAGATTTTATATATAACTTTTATTATTTATTTTTTTTAATGAAAGTTTGACAATACAGGCACATATGTAGAGAAATTACCGTGCAAGCTTTTATTAATTTTTTACGGTATCTTTTGTTTATTAAATTACTAGGTTTAACCACAGGTTATATATTCCTGTATTTAAAATGGATTTCGAGATGATGTTATTATTTCAGCACGATCTTTTCTCTGCAAACAGGAAAATCACACCGATTCAATGTAAACGTGCCTAATATTCTAGAAAACTTTCTACTTTAATATTTTTCTCCTCAGACCACTTGCCTTTTGAATTCCGTCCCTGATGCCTGTTTCCCTAACTGTACTAACATGCAGAAATTTAAATGTAATATGAATAAACGTCTTCCTGCACAACTCCCTATCCTGAAATGTTCTCTTTCAATTTAACATCACAAGTTTTTTCATTCCTTTTTGTTACTTGTTTGAATAATTCTGATTAATTTTCCTTTTAATTTAATTTCTTTGAGAAATTATTTCATCCAAAGGCAATAATTTTCAAAATAATGGCATATTAAGAAAGAAAAATGTAACTTTATTAATATTTCCCTTTGTTTGGTCAACATTTACTTTTAAGAAAAGGAAGTAATTCTGTTTTGATCAATTTCGAACTATTTCCCTTTTTTATTTTCTTGTTAAAGCGGGTGAATTTTTATTTTTATTTTACTTTTCACGTCCTTAAATTATTAATAAAAGTAAAAAAGAATCCTGGGCAACGCCACATAGAGACAGCTCGTAAAACAAATGAAATCATTTGATATTAGTTGGCAAATCGAAAAATATTCTTTACATTAATCATTTTCTTTTAACAAAAACGTAACTCAAATGCTACTTCTTGTTTTTTTTTTTTGTTTGCGGGTGCATGCTTTTGGAATAATTAAAAGAAATAGCTAATGGCGAGGTCAAAGAATCCGTGTTTCGCATGTCCAGATAGAGAAGTGAACTAGAATGCTTGACTTTAATCATAGACAGAAATTGACAGAGCCTCTTTCAAATGACGAAGTAAACATGTTTTCCCCATTATTATTGTATAAAAAAAGCCTGGCGTTTACTGATTAACAGACTTTGACAGCTTTATCTGTCCCTAAACCTAGTTTCCATGAGCAAAGCTTATTTCTTAGAACTGCACGCCTATGAAATTGTCTTCCGTTTTTCTGCTTTCCAGCTGACTACTATATGGTTGTCTTCAAGTCTAATGTAAACAAGTTTTTGATAAACCGTTCCATATAAGTTAACAAATTTACCGAATTTCCATTACGAACGATTACTATATTGTCCAATTTCTACTGCACACTCTTTAACCCTTATCCTCAAGTGGCCTCTTGGCCTTTATAAGTGGTGATGCCTATGTAAAAAAAAAAACTTCAAAATCCCTTAAATTAAATTGTTAGTTGAAAATACAACATAGTTACAAAATACCTTCCCCTCTCCATGTTAAGAATGGTCTTTTAATCAACGATTTCAGTGCAGTAACATAGATACATAAATATCATCATTTTTTATTTGCATTATTTACTCCAGAACCAAATTAGAAGGAACATTTTTTATTCGTAGTAATGGATTTTTTTTTTTTTTTTTTTACCTATTTCGTAGTGATATAAATTAAAAATAATGAAATTAAAACAAAAATATTTTTCTTATTTCGAATTATTTAATCCAGTAAAAATTACTAAAGTAAAAAAAAAAAATAAACGTTGATTTTATAACTAACTTTTGAAGGGGATAAAGCTGATAATTAAACCCGAAAAATTAAATTAATCCATAAAAAGCTGGCAAGACTGGAGACTTGGTAGCAAAATACTCTCGATCTCTCGATATCACATAAAAGAAACCAGATTTCCTAATCACCGTTATGTTCCTGTTTACTTACCTCCTCCCGTGACACTAGGTCGGTTTTTAATGTGAGGGAAATCCAACTCCCCCCCCAAAAAAGGGGCATTCTGGATATGAACAAAAATAAAAATTGCCTCTGTTTACTCTGAATTACTACTCCCCTGATCGAGGTCAGAAAAGGTGAAGTGTAGTATCGGAACAGATCTGTGATCTTGCCCAATACCAACAATATATAGACAATGATATCGGCCAGAAGTTCTTTTTCAAAAATAAACATATAAACAGAACTTAAAAAAGCCAACTGTTACTTATTTTAAACAATATATACAGAACTTCCTTTTTATTTAAAACAATATAAATAGAATTTTTTATTATTTCAGATGAACAATATAAACGTACTTTTTTAATTTTTGATTTTAAACAATATAAATAGTACTTTTCCCCTTATGAGTGATTATTAATCTCGTGTTGATTGAAAATTTAATCACGTGTTTTTTTATATAAAAATTTTAAATTAAAATTTGATTATACACGTATATTCTTTTTTTAGTTTGTATTTTGTTTGAGCTTCGAGTTCCCACAGACCATTATGAGAAGAGAAATAGATGATGTAGATACACATACAGACTGGATGAATTTCATCTGCGAGGCTTTCGAAGAAGATCTCAATCACCTTATTATGTTGAGTTGGAGGGGCGAAAAAAACAAAAAACAAACAATAAACTGAAAATAAAACGTGGTTCGAACCTGTGTAATATGACCATAGTTGACAGCACGAACCGGGAAACATTTCTCCGATAATTAATTCGTGGATCCTACCAGGTACATTAATTAAATCGGATGGATCGGCAGTCTATATACGTTTGGACTACTTCGATTATGGAGAATATCAACATGACGAAATTATTGACCGGATTGACCCCTCGATACACACGCAAACCATAGAAGGGTAGTGGTCTAATTGTAAAAAAATCAAACACAAAAAAGAAAAGCAAAACAAATACAAATGAGACAAGTTAGAAACAAAGTTTTGCAATGCATATGGTGGAATTCATGTGGCGAAGAAAAGAAAAGGGAAAATATTCCCCGTATAATCAAAAGCATTCGTGAATAGATATTTATATCGTTTAAAATTTCAAAAAGTTTATGATAAATTTTTACTTGGTTTCTACCTTAACATTTTCCTTTAAAATAACGATTTTATAGGTTTTCGGATATGCTGAAAACGAATATCGCATTTAAATGTAGTAGTTTTCTGGATATTTAGCAATATAATTTCTTATGTGTAAAGTACTGGCCATAGTTGTACACGGAAACGCGAATATTTTTGGTGCACAACTATGGCCACCGCTTTTAACATAAATTATATTGCTTAATATCCGATAAATATCGCATTTAAAGTTTCAGCAGTAACCTGCAGAACCTTTAAATGCGATATTCGTTTTCAGCATACATAAACTAACACGTACCATGTGACCATCACCTAGAAAAATATTGCGACTCAATGAGATTAACGTGAAAATAAAAATAAAATAAACTTTTTTCTTTTTTCACGTTAATTTCATTGAGTCGCAATATTTTTTATTTAATTATTTGGAATTTAGAGGTTGGAATCAATTTCCTAAACGTCCGCCATTTATTGTGTGACCTTAATAACGGAACCGTAATAAATATTTATTTCCAACGTTTTTTTTAATAAGTTTTAACTTATTTTAAACTGATATAAATTATTACATGTCATGTTGAAATTAGCACAAATTCCAACGCCTTTTAAGTGAACACATTATTACCTACTTAAGTGTCATGTTGTAATTAGTAAAAATTCAACGCATATGAGCTGAAAACATCATTACCTACTAAGAAGTTATGTCAAAATAAGTAAAATCACAGGATGGTTTTCTTAATAATGGATATTTCAAACCTACGCATTTCAGGTGAAAACATTATTACCTACTTATATGTTATGTTGAAATTATTACAAAGCAATTAGTACAAAGCAGTTTTCTGTAAATACGAACAACAAACCTATTCCTTCCATACACATGTTATCCAAGACGTTCTTAAATAATAAGCAACTTGGGACCATCAGAACTTACATAAAACGACGTGACTTAATTTCACGTGTATGTGATGCACATCTAGCTGAACTTTTAAAAGACATTAAAGACACACTTAGGAATTCTCTTTGCAAATATTTATTTTGTTGAATTTCTAAAAAGACTACCACACTGTCACATGGACGTAATGTGCTTGCAGATTAATATATCTACGGCATTTCAAAATATGTTGTACATTGTATTTTATTCAAATACATTCAGATACCAGTTGATGATACGTACTTGACCATCAGTCCGACAAAGAGGGTACCCATTGTAATTTTTCAAGTTTTGTTCAATCGGGCTGATATATTTGTCTTGGATTTTCCTGGAGTGGCCATTCTCACAACCGTTATCTTCTCTCTCTTGAGAATAACTTGTTTGATGCCAATTGTCCGAAGCACACCTATCGAGAAATTCAATGGGCTTTTCAGGGTCATAGTTCTTCCTGTTTTGTGCTTGTTTATTTTCCTACAGTAGGAGGTAAGTAGTTCCCGATAAATCATAAAATTAAATAAGTACAACTTGTTTTTATGTAAATACAGTTAGCATACGTGGAAGAAAAATCTTTCACATTTATCAATTTTAATATAATAATCCAGGGAGGCAGAGAGTGAGAGACAAAAGAAGGAGGAGACCAAGTTTCGCTGTGTCACAATTCTTCAGTGGTGCTAGAAAGCAATTAAGCCTCGCTAAGACCGGAACTCAACAATATCGATATGAGTTAGGCAGCTTAACCGTAACTTTAGCAACAACGATTCCTACAGTGTAATTTAGTTTTTATATTACGCACTTTTAAGCAACCAAATATGCCTGTCTGCATGATCGTTATTCATTTTATTTATCTTACAGGAGATATCCCATAATACACTAATTGAATTATCCGAAATACCTCCCAAGCTAAAATCTTTGGCTGCCATTGCATCCTATATAACGTTATTTAGCCAATTCGTCGAAAGTTAACGTAACATCAATGTTTTTCAGTCGAAGCAGATGCTCACAAGTTTACATAAAAATCAAGTTTTCCTATGCGCCAAAATGTTGTTCAGAATAGAAATTGCTCGGATGCCAAATTGTTTAACAGACAGAAAAACAACATAAACGTTTACAAATTCTGCACGTTATTTGCTACTTGCCAACGATTTAATTAAATCTTCCATCTGGATGATTCCTGTTGCATTTTATCAAATTGGGCCATTGTTTTCATGATTTTACGCATGTTAAAAATTCGGCTTCCCCGTCACGAGCAACGGACATTCTTATCACGTGTATAATGATAAATAATGCTATTCAGAATGTAAGTGTTGGAAGTTAATCGACGGACTGACAAATGCTCTTAACGACTGTTACATTAACATTATGTCTAATAGACTTCGAAGGCGCTATTTCAAATTAGAGAAATTGCTATTTTATGACTTAAGTGTGACAGAACAAAGGAAGTGCCCTTATAACTTATGGGTTACAGACTAATGAAACGGCTATTTTGACCATCAGATCGAACGACCCACAGATTGATGGGAAGATGCAAATAATTTTCTAAAAACAAAAATAAAATCTTTAAGTATAGAGAAAGTTATATATATATATATATATATATATATATATATATATATATATACTTTTAGTTTGTTTTACATAAGCATTAATATATATATATATATATGTATATATATATATAATTTATGAATATTAACTATGTCTGTATGTATGTATGCCCGTCTCTACATTTTCAAACTCTATCTCTTCCGGCGCTAGGGGCTTCAAACGATTGTTTTTTTATGGGCCGTTCTTTTATGAGTACGTATATGTAGGTGTCCTTTTGCAAACAAAAAGACAAACAAGGTTACTTTAAGTTTAATTGACATTTTACTATGCACATACTACATGCGCATATTATATATAAATTATTTCGAAATCTCAAAAAGTGGTGATATGCCGTAAAACGTGCATAATAGTTTTACTCTTCAATACTATTTATTCATGTGATGTTTTTTCTGAGCTTTTGTTTTTTAAATTTCGTCTTCTTCGTGTTCTTTTTTTTTTTTTCGTTATTTTCGCTGGAAGAACGACGTAAGCACCAACATTTGAAATTTTGAGACTTTTCTCGCAAAACGCGTAAACTATCAAGGAGAATCTAATCACAAAAAAATCCTTACTGAATTCAAGGTATTTATGTGAAAATAACCGTTTGAATATTTGGTATGTGTTTGTTAAAATGTTGATACTTAAGAGCATACATCTTCTTTTAATTCTCTACCTTATTTTACGTTCTATTTGTTTTGATTTGATTATTCCAGACTTCCAAATCGACGAACACTAACCTCATTATTGTTTATTAAAGTCTAACATGTAAAAAATGTAATTTGGTAAGCCCTTAAAATATGACTGAAAGAAAGAGAAACAACAAAATGGAAGCGAAATAGTGGATGATGATATGTCAGTAGTTCTTTAAAATGCATTGTAGAGAAAGCGCAGGCTTGAAAAGAAATTTTTTGCAAGAAAAATGTTTCGTAAAATCGGTGGCCCCCAAAAGATTGCGTCAATATTTAAATCACAAGTAGGTCAACTGGTATTGCTCGCTCGTAAAATACGTAAGTATGATATTTTGATTAATGCAAATTTCGTATTTATTATATTATATTGGACCCTATATATAGTAATGATTTAAAAACTTAAAAAAAAAAAAATGAATCGTGCACCACCACTGAGAATCGAAGCCAAAATGCTTAGCTTACGATTTACTTTTTCCTTTGATACCTGAGGTATGAAGACATAAGCTAAAAATTAAAACATGAACTAATAGCTATTACGTTACGCATGTATATTCGTAATGGCGTTGTTCGACTTTCACCTGGCAAATTCCATTTCTTTAATTTTCACACTTTTACACCGATTTTCCTTGGATTAAACCCAAATATAAAGTTTCGCAACGTGTTCGAATACCTTATATATTAAATTTCATGTATGTAGACCAAAAATTGTCAGGAATTTAGAAGACAAAATTTTTAAACAACAATATATACGCATAAATAAATATATATAGAAATATATACTAAATCTGAACAAATTTCAATATCATATTTAAGCTTATTTTACGACCGGACAACCCCCCCGCTAGTATATACATAACTGCGAATTCAGTTTTATTTAATACTCCTATATAACTATCAAAACGCTTTACCTTTATTTAAATTAATAATACAAAAAAGCATTTGAAAATCTAATTTCTTAAACTCACTATGTCTATCTGTCTGTTTTCATATTTTCAAACTTTATACCTTCCGAAACTAAAAGTCGCAGAGCTGCGCTAGGGGCCTCAAATGATTGGATTTTTTATGGTCCCTTGTTTTATTGGTCTTTAGACGATTAAAACAGTTTTTTATAAGGTCAAAAAAGATGTCAGAATTGAAAAAAAATACTGTTGTACATCTTGTACATCCATTATAGTTTATTTTCAATTTCATATGCGTATCACGTTGGTTCAGTTTTAAATGCCTCGGTTTTGCGTTCAGTTTTGATTCTAGCTTATTGCGCCGAATTACTATTTTTTTTTTAACTTTTGAAATCACGACAATATAATAATATAGGAAATTAAAAAAAATAAAATATCATATTTACGCGTATTTTACGGCCACGCAAAGCCGGCCCAACCCTGCTAGTAAATTATGTGATTTACAAAAAACTCAAAACTACCTCTGCATGCATACTTTGCATAATAATTTTTAACAGTTCATAATAAAATTATATTTTGTGTTACTCATTCGTAATATTTTGTCTTATTTTTTCACATATGTACATATTTTTGCCGTTGCTAACATCAAATAACTAAAGACATTAAACAAGATGAATTATAAAGCCATTCTTTAAATATTCGCTCATATTTTTAGTGAGATAATTTAAACATATCTAACTAACTAACATTTTTGGGACTAATTTACCGTATTTGTCCAAAATCTTCTGTCTACGTCTATTTAGCAGTTTTGCATGGTGCTGAACTCAAATTTAAATATGTTAAGACCTTGGGAATTTTTGGGGCTAAATGGGGAGGGGTAAATAATGGACGTAGTAATTTTTTTTTTTTTTTTGCATGGTGCAGAACTCAAATTTACATACGTTAAGGCATAAAACTGTGTTCATTTTCACCAGGATTTAACGTCCCCTCGGGACTTTTGCGACTAAATGGGGGGGGGGGCAAATGCCTCGTTCACTGTGCACTCACGGGAGACAATGCATGCTTTACTTGTTCTTTAAGAAATCGACGAAGGATTTGCTGTAAATGTTGCATATTATGTTTTTCATTACTTTTTTTAAGGTAGGTTAATGAACATTATCAAAGTAAATATTTGCAAATAAACTACTGCCAATCAAACAAGTCTGTTTTGTTAACTTGATCAATTTTTCCAACCCAAAACAATAGTTTCTTTATAACTATATATTTAAGTTAATGACATCGAGTAAAACGAAACAACATCATAATATAACTTTCAACATTAAAGACGCGATAATTATACAAAATCATCATTTGCATATAAGCTTGAGGCATAGTTTAGATGATAGCGAAAATGAAACGCAACACAAAGTATTTCAAAGAATTGAGGAATACGGGTTTAAGCGAAGTGCTTAAAAAATGCTATCTCTTCCTAAGACAGATGATTAACAATACAGGAAAATAGCCAGAACTCATAGTGGCTGAGGCTCTAAAAAGCACATTCACCACATTTATACGTTACGAAACGCCAGACTTTCTTAGGATTAGTGAGTTATCATTGCATGTATATCCTAAAGTAAATGAAATGAGAACCCCGTTAAATAATTTCGAAAAAAAAATGGCACAAAGCTGATATTGTCAGAAGAAAATTTTTAAAAAGCTGCATATTAACACATTTCGACCCCAAGAGAAATGTCATTGTAGCAGCAAATACCAGTGTTACATAGCGATTATATAAGCGTGTGTATATATAAATACATGTATGTGTATCCATGCCTGTATAGTTTTCGGACAGTATCGGATAGTGTCTCTTTTGTGCATGCGCGTGTATATACGCATGAATCGCCTCGCGACTCGTGTCGTGTAATGGATCGTGATGTGTATACGAGTGTGTATACGTGTCAATTTCTTCATATGTAATGATCTCTTTTCTTTGTTGCAACTAAACAATTGCAGGTGCTCGTGTGTATGTTAAAGAATTAATTTAAGATGCAAGTGGAATATCGTTTGAGAAGTATCAATTTTTACATTAATAGCGAAAAAGAAAAAACTTTTTAAAACAAGATTTGTGCCGAACCTGCGAACACCGAAAGTTACAATAAAAATAATAGAATAAAAATATAAGTTGATAAAAATTAATGATTAATAACTTCATAAAAAATAAATAATAAACGTGCAATCGCAAGATCCAGGGAGAACAGATATAAACCAGAGGCTGAAGAGAGTCAAATTTTTCTCAACCGTAAATTAGCACCTTTTCTACTGTATTGTATATAGCGGTACCGATGGTTTTCTGACCATCTGTAAAATTTTTATATTTCTCTCTCTATATATATATATATACATATATACACTTGAAATTAAATTAAATCAATTCACAGAATATAAGTTGCGAAGATTAATACCAATCCATAAAATACTTAACAAGTCTAGAATCAATATTTGTTCTATTATAAAAATACGTTACTTAATTTTGGCTCTATAAAATGTCTAAAATAAGAAAAAATAGAAATCCAAGAAATCTTAAATGATGTCGAATGACTATGGATAAAATTAAACACAAATTTGATATATCTGCCTTTTCAAATAAAAGGTAGTTCCTAGATTCATTCTGCTCTTGAAAAGAGATAGAACTTTAGAGGATAATTATTAATTAACTAGAGGAATACTAAATATTGTTAAAAATCATAAACTACCAGAATAGAGGAATAGCGTGTGTATATCATCTTTTTTATTAAAATCTTTAAAACCTCTTTATCTAGTCGTTACCATTTTCTCTGTCATCTTCTTCATTTTGAATCTTTCCCCCAATCACCATTTTTTCTTCTGACCAACTTTGCTTTAATTTTTTTATGTTGGAAAATAATATTTTAAATCATTTACCGAATCTAATCTGTTTAAATGTAATAACATAACCTTACATTTTGTTGCAACTAAACCACATCGATTAATAACACAGATTTTCATAGTTGATTCCGGTCAATTTCGTTACTTCCACGAGCTTTCTCAAAAATATAAAGAGAAATGATGTTTATAATGAAAAGATTATGTTGACCCCTTTACACCCATTTGCCAAATCTTATACAGTAATGTAACTAATAAAAGTCTTACTATTCCCTGACAACGCAAAGTACAACAAAAGTGTTTGATAGTCTCCCAGTCTCACTTAACAAATATAATACTATAGTATTAGTAAAATCATCCCTCTAACATTACAAAAAGTAAGGTTAAAATCCAAATATTAAGAGAAATGATGTTAATAATGACAATTTTATTGCTTCCGGCTAATGTCGAGTATAATATAATTACAGTTACCTCACATACCAAATCGATTACTGTAATTAGACAAGAAGACCGTTATAGTATTGTTAAACGTGCGGCTGAAATCATAGTGGGGATAAATAAAAAAAACTGTCGATTTACTTGCATTTTATAATATGACAATTAAAAATGTTGGTAAAGAATATACAAAAAGTAATATTAGAATCTTATATATTATTTGGATTCCTCGAGTTACTGTTCTCATTCTAAGTTCCATTTTCACAACGTTTAGGTCGATATAACCTTCTTCGCGTGTATTTTGTCGAACTCGGAAATACTTCAGTCAAATTCGAAAATCTAGACAGAATTCCGAACGGAATTCCACGGGTGTAGCATGCTTTTCTTCCGTCAGCCATGATTGGATAAATGGTCCTAAGTAATTCACTATTATATTTTTCGGTCGTCCACATTGAGAATTGAACCTTCGATTTTTGGAAAATAATTTTTTTTTTTACAATTGATGTTTTCTATGTCCTCAAATCACTGCGACACGGGTTCGCAAGGGCGTGTTTACTTAGGGAAAGCCAAACTGAATTTGGAAAAACTTGGAAAAACCAAACCTATATATATTTATATATCCTCTTCTAATGAGAAGCATTAGGCTTCGAAATACCATGGTATATCAAGTTCTTATTTACCCTATACCCCTAATTAATATATCATCCTTATTGAATAAATGATTAAATCTATGCATTAGTACATATTTTATATGATCATAGTCTTATTTTCTCTCTCTCTCTCTCTCTCTCTCTATATATATATATATATATATATATATATATATATATATACATGATTTTATTTATAATTCCCAAACCAGAAGATATATATAAGTTTGTATTATTTTTATGAGGTATGTCTAACATTAATTAAGAGTTGAATACCACTAAACAACCCCTCAGAGACAATAATGTGTTCCTCTAACTCTACTGTTCAAATTTCTTTATATGACATAATAATAAAAAAATTGAAAGAGAAAATAAAATGAAACTGAGGGATTTAAATCTGCAAAAAAAAAAAAAAACGAATTAAAAAAAACACTTATTGCAACATTTATATGCCCTTCTCATTAAAATATTGATTTAAAAATATACATAAGAATAAAATCATGTTAAATTTTCTCTCTCTCTCTCTCTCTCTCTCTCTCTCTATATATATATATATATATATATATATATATATATATATATATATTCAGGCAACCATTATTCTGCTAAATAACGTTTGTTTAAATGAAAATATGCTACACACACACACACACACACATATATATATATATATATATATATATATATATATATATATATATATATATATATAAATTTGTGTTTCTTTGTGTATTGATATTTATATCTAAGACTTCTTTCTCTACTAATTTAAAATGAAAATACAACTTTTTATATACGGGTCGTGAAATTGCATTCATCTGTAAAAGATCTAGCTAATTTGCATATTCTTTTAAACATTTATTTTAATTAATTCCCTTTTTTCGGTTTTCTTTTGAGATGATCATCTTTAGTTAATTATTACGTGTTATTATATTCATGCAGATATTTTATATGATTTATACATTCGTGATATTTGCGTAAAATGATTATAGTAAACATAAACCTCTTTCTATATATATTTAGTTATACATATATATATTTGTTTTAAAAATGCCTACCAAACTCCTCTGTCAACTTTATGTGCACACATGGAATTTAATATTCAAACCAATGTGAAACTTTATATTTTGGTTTTAGCAGGGGAAAATTGGAGCAAAGTGTAAAATCTAAGAAAATGAATGTTGGCAGGTGAAGCTCGAATACGGCATTACGAATATGCATGCGTCACATAATAGCTATTGGCTCATGTTTTAATTTGTAGCCTTGCAGCAAACATGTCTCCATAGGCATTAACATTCAAGAAAAAAGTAAATCGATAATAAATAAGACCCCGCCCCCAGAAATAATTTAAAATAAATCATTACAACTTCTGTTTCAATAAAATAGCAGCGAATGCTCGTGCAATCGCAAAAAATGAAAAAAAAATATCTATCAAAAATTAATTCCAAAAGCAATTAAATTAAATTTTTCGTCATTTTATATTTCTAATGTACCCCCCCCCCAAATGTTTCGATTTGTCATATTTTGCGGTTCGTTCTGTTCATAAAATTGTTAGGTGAAAGTACAGAATGGTGTCATAAAAATTAATTAAATTTATCGTTATTTTATGTTTCAAATGTAATTCTCGACCATCACCACAAAAGAAAACCCCCAAAATTGTATTTGTCATGTATTGCCCCCTCCCATCAATCGCCAAACTTGAAAAAAATGCTAGAGATGACATGTCTCGTTGAACACTTTATGGCCAGAGTGGATGCTCATTTGACGTTAAATTTATATAGAAAAATGATCCCCACGCTAAAATATTTTTTTTTCAAAATTGCTTCTTTCATATTATTTATAAAGACTGATTAAACATATTAGCCCCCCCACCCCAAAATCAGGTCTTAATTTATTTTAGGGGTTAAACGCCGCTGGGTCACGTCGTAAAAAGTGACCATTTTTAATTTAAGATATTAAATAAATTATAAAGAAAATCTGTTTCGCAGGCCATTCAACACACTTGTTATGGTATAATTATTATAATAAATCCTGGGTAACACTGATTAAATTTTATAAACAAAAAAGGAGCAGAAAATGTATGAGATGTATGGATTTTGCTCACATGGAAAATTGGCCCTGTGTCTGACTAACTCTGCCCTCGTTGGGATGCAAGTAAATAAGGACATTAGTTTTAATCATTTAAAGTGAAAAAAAATTCCCTAATTAAAAATAAAAATAAGAATTCAGCTTAGAAGAATATTCCGAAATGAAAACAAATCTATTACAGAAAATATTAATAACAGGCTCCGTTTAAAACAAGTTTTCAATTAAACTATCACTGTTATTTACCCTTTGGTTTTCTAGTTTGAAAATAAAACGGTTTCAGATTTCAGATATAATAAATTAAATCAAGTATAAATTGAAATTTAAATAAACTAAATAATTAAATTATTTTTAATTAGTACAGTTGAAAGGAAGCTATTATGTCGAATAAGTAATATCATCGAGTTAATTATTTTAATAGGTTAAATTTAATGATATGCTAATCAATGTAGATGTGGTTTGAAGAATACTATATATATAGAAATTACGTATGAAATATAATGCCTCCGTCGACAGAAGTATCCTATCATGGACGATATTATTTCTTGATCAGAAGTGTACACACATATGGCCTTTATATTTATTTGGTCATTGGGAGTTGTACACACAGCCAAACATACAGACGAATGCTACTACTTTATATATATAGATATTGGATCCAATATAATATAATAATAAATACGAAATCTGCATTCATCAAAATATCGTATGTAGCGTATTTTACAACTGGGCAATTCATGGCTGCTTGCTAAGCACATTCCCTCGATCCTACTTAACATGTTCTAATATGTCAAAGTTTAGATATTTTTCTTCTTTTTATTCTCTCACTCGTTTTTTTTTTATAGAATGACACGCCCTCTTGTTCATCAGTCTATCGATAACGCCAAATGATTGCACTTGCAACTCGCAACAACAGCTTGAAGGTAAATCCTTATAAAAAAAACCATAAAATGTTTGTTTGAATCTTTTCCACGTGACTAAAACCTAAACAGAAGTTGTGGGACGTTTACTTGTCAGTCGAAGATAACCTGGCAACATCTTGAATAAATTACCGCGTAGATAGAGAATTCGCTGTTATTACAATCCCTTCAGATACGGTGATGATAGAATGTTTGTTATCCGCGCCTTTCAACTCGAATAATCTTTTATCCTCCCACAACCAATTCAGCAACTGAAGAAAAGAAGATCACTTCAGCTTTAAACACAAGAACAAAATATCTTATGGAAATGCAGCCTCTAAATAGAAATTCTATTCCAAATATTTGGGAAAAAAGTATCCCCCCCCCCAGAAGACATGATTTCAAAAGTTATAGGAACAGAAATATTTAGTCTTTGAGGAAAAAAAAACGAAGTCAAATGTAATTTATTCTAGCAGTATTGAGCCAACTTTCAAATGAGGTTTTGAGAAAATAGCAAATTAAAAATACTGTCCTAGCCGGATATATATCACGACCAGGAAATATTATGTACCATTCTTGCAGCAGATGTCGACATTAAAAAATAGTCACGTATTTAGCACTAACCAGGCTTACCGTTGCTTAACCTCGGTGATCTAACGAAAACGTATGTTTCAATGTGACTATGTCGGATGTCTATGAAACGAGAAAAATAATACTAAAAAAGGGAAATACTACTAGTGTAATACACACACACACACACACATATATATATATATATACATACACACACATGTATATATATATCAAATTCATTAGATTTTTCAATAATGTTATGACGGTTTATCATGATAAAATGCTTTAGAAGCTTCTAGAATGTTCAGGAATATGCAATAGTGTTGAGAGACCGCATCTCACCCCATAATAGACTAGTGCAGATTCTATATAATCAGCTCCT
This sequence comes from Euprymna scolopes, assembly GCF_053919585.1. Classification (NCBI taxonomy): domain Eukaryota; kingdom Metazoa; phylum Mollusca; class Cephalopoda; order Sepiida; family Sepiolidae; genus Euprymna; species Euprymna scolopes. The sequence goes on from NC_136497.1 coordinate 115,016,440, forward strand.
AAGGCTGGTACGGTGAAGCGAGGTCTCAACAGATATTGTAACCCGGGGAGCGAGATATTACTGATACCTGCAACTACTACTATTCTTTTTATCTTTCTCTATATCCTTGTGCCTTTCCTCAATACACTTGTAAACCACCTAGTACGTGTTTTCCCTTGTCGTTCCTGTGGACTCAACTGAGCCCCACAACAAATACACATCAAAGTAAGCAATTAGTAAAAGTATTGCGTCATTCTTTATCTAATAACCGTATTGTAAGCAACTACATCATGGGAAAGAATAAATAGATTGGTCAAGAGCTCAGAAAAATGGATTGAGATATAGAACAATATCCAAACAGTTGATGGTTCCATTGAATTCTGTTGGAACAATAATTATACACTGGAAATCTAACAAATCAACCCTTCCTTTGGCCAGATCAGGTCGTCCTCGAAAGATAACCAAACGTGCTGAAAGGTTAATAACAAAGAAGGTTATGAATTCGCCTAGAATTCTCTTGGAGAGCTGCAGAAGGACTTAGAAAACAGTGAAATTAAAGTTAGCAAATACACAATCAGTAGAACCTTTCATTTTAAAGACATCTTCTCTAGATCAACAAGGAAAATTCCCCTTCTTAAGCCAAAACATGTTCGTGCTAGGTTTGATTTTTCAAATGAGTATGCAAGCAAGCCTCTAGAGTTTTTGCATGCTTTGGTCAAATGAGACCAAAATTGACTTATTTGCTATTAATTTCTCCACACTCAACTGGGCACTTTTCTACAGGGAGGGGTCGCTTTTTAACCCATATTTGGAAAACACCGACAGTTTGGAGAAAAAAGGTACTGAATATCAGTAAAAAAACACCATTCCAACAGTAAAATTTGGAGAAGGATCTACTATGATCTGGGGTTGTTTTTGTGCAGGAGGTGTAGGAAAAGTGAAAATAATAAAAGGAAAAATGAATGGAGCACTTTATAGGAATATCTTGGAGAAAAAAACTTAAAGAAAGAGTGAAGTTGCTCAAATTGAAATCAGAATGGATCACTCAAAACACACTGCGAAACTCACACAAAATTGGTTTAATGCAAATAAAGTGAATGTTTTTCTCAACCCTATGCAGAATTTATGGGGAGAATTGAAATTACGGTTCAAATCTGCGAGAATTGAAGAGAATTTGTATGGAAGAATGGAATAAAATAACACATGTAAGTAGTTCGTAGATTACTCAAAACGTCTGCAATCTGTAATCAACAATAATGGTTATGCTACAAAATACTAGATATTATTTTGTAAATGTGTTGTAAACCTTTGCGTTGCTAATTAATGAGTTTTATTTTCGCGTTGTGTTAAATTATTATTTTTTTTATTTTTTTCTACTGTCTTTTTCTTAGTTTCAATACATTTTCTATGTTTATAAAAAGTTGCATTACAATTTCGAAGCTAGAAATACAAAAACTGACAGTTTCAAATGTGTATTGTAAACTTTTGCGGGGCACTGTATATCTATCTATATATCTATAAAGTGAACGTGTCTGTGTATCTGTGTGTCTGTGTGTCTGTATGTCTATATGTGTGTCTGTCTGTGTGTGTACATTTCCCTGCGCAATAACTCTGTCAATTTTAAGTGTACAAACTCGAAATTTGATATACAGGGTACTGACATTTGAGAAAATCTATGTGATCGGTTTTCGGCCAGAAATTTGGCTGTTAAGGGGTCAAAGTTAACCGATTTGACATTTAAGAACTCTACCAAACTTCTCCGACAATTTAAAACCTAAACACTTGACATTTTAGATATAGTTTCCTTTGATATGAATCTAACTTAATAACTTGATTTGAGTCCAAAACAATAAATGTTAAGGGGTCAACATTTAATAAAATTGACCTCTGTGGTCTCTACCAAATTACTCAGACAATTTCTGGTCTAGATATTTGAAATTTGACATAAAAGGTATTCAGAGATAGGACAAGCTTTTTAATCGGTTTGGGTCGAAAATTTGAGCTACTGATATGTAAATGCATGTATGTATGTATGTTTGCATTTCTGCCTATAACTTTCTAAAGAGACGACGAATTTTCACAAGATCAGTATCGGTTTGAAGCTCGACCCTTTAGACGACAAATACCGGAAAATTGGCTAAAAACATTAATTTCTCCACCCTAAATTGGGCACTTTTCTACAGGGAGGAGTCGCTTTTTAATCCATATTTTCGAAAGTCATTCTCTTTTTTCGATTGTCTAGCCTTAATTTAAACCTACATCACTTCCAGTTTGACGGTGGTCGTAACAGCAAAGACGTTAAGTTCTTTTCCTTCTTCGCAGTCTGGGTTCGAGCCTGCCTTCCTACTACAACTTTTTTTTTTGCTCAACACACACCTCCAAGCACACGGGCTACGCCGGACACACATACTAGAATATATATAAAAGTGAACGTGTCCCTGTGTCTCTACGCAATAACTCTGTAAATTTTAAGTCTACAAACTCGAAATTTTATCTACAGGGTACTGAAATTCGAGAAAATCTTTGTAATCCATTTTCGGTCAAAAATTTGGCTGTTCAGGGGTCAAAGTTCAACGATTTGATCTTTGAGAACTCTACCAAACTACTCCGTCAATTTTAGAGCGTAAACAATTGAAATTTTAGATATATGTTCCTTGGACATGGATCTAACTTAATAACTTGATTTGAGCCCAAAACTATACATTTTAAGGGGTCATAATAGGGGTCAAAGTTAAAAAAAATTGACCTCTGCGGTCTCTTCCAAATTACTCAGACAATTTCGAAATTTAACATAAAGGGATAGAGCAAACTGTTTAATCGGTTTGGGTCGAAAAATTTTTAGTTACCAATATATAAATGTATGTATGTATGCTTGCATGTCTGCCTAAAATTTTCGGCAAAATATCGAAAAATTGGCTAAAAACATTAATATCTTCACCTTCAACTGCTCAACATACACATCCAAACACCCAGGCAACGCCGGGCGAAATGCCAGTATATATATATATATATATATATATATATATATATATATATATATATATATACTTTAAGCTCGGCGTCAGTTTGCTACATTCAACATAGCGTCATACTCGATTACATTCAATAAGCTCGACAAAATAATTTAAGACAACACATGTGCTAAAGTGCTAACACGAAACTGTTTATTCATTAAGCATTTCATACATTTAACAGATTCTTCAATTTTAGAACACAAACTTTTGATTGATTGCCTTTTCTCGGATATTTTTTAAATAATTTTTTTAACATGCGCACTCCCTAAATAATGACTCGGTCAACCATTTATTCGGCAGAGTGTACCGTTAACTAAATAAACGTCTACGGCAACTCTTTCTAACCACTTGCTTTGAGCATTCCATTTCGATTCCACATACACCCACAGTGTAATTTCCTAATAATGACTCTCCTCTTCATTAACCGTGTTTATTCTTTCTAAAACTTTGCCAGCATTCAGTACAAAGTTCACTAACCTCAACTCTTTTTTGTAACAAAATGAAAACAGTTACATGCATTTACACAGTCACCTCCATGGGAAAGAGAAATTGAAACCAAATAAACAGAGTAAAAATTTGAATTTGGCAAAGCCTAGATTTCCCTTAAATGTATTCAGAAGTATTCGGTCCTCATAATTCTTTCGCCTTTATTTGCTTGCAAACTCTGCATAATTAGATTAATTATGAGCAACCCTAAACACTTGTGTTGGCTGTGAACTAAAATTTTAGCAGTGCAACAGTAAATTATTTTTCTGTTTTTCAACGGCCATTGAATAAGCAACTGATCCTGAAGAAAGTGCAAAATAGTCTACACCTATATTTAGTGAAAATGTGATTCAGAGGTTTCTTAGATGTCGGTTTAACAAAACATAGATCTCAATAGCCAAGCACAAGTAGTATGCCTGGCAAAATAAGGCAAGAACTATTTTGCCATAGTTGATTAATTGTAGAACTATACAACTACAACCACATAAGTTCTTACAACGAATAGATAGCCGATGTTGATCCTATGGTTTCTCTCACACAGCACAAATCGCTTTTTTTGCAGATTTTGACCTGCGCACAGAAATATTAACGTTATTATTCGAAATTATTATTTAACATGAGAAAAGTGGGGGTGTTTTGCAACTATTCTTTATTACAACTATACTGTCGCTATTTTCTTACAACTAAACAACTTTAACTCGTTGACAAACATAAGAACAATTGTAGTAAAGCCAATACTACTACTACTACTACTACTACTACTACTACTACTCTCTATCCCTCCCTTTTCCTTCCTTCCTTCCTCCTTATTTTTTTATTTTTTGTTTACACTTCGAGATACAAAATAGTTGTGTGAGAACGGTTAATTTGTTGACACATTTACTAAGCTGTTTCAATATTAGTTTTATTTTATTTTATTTATTTAGGCTTTATTTTTTTGCTTCAGGTTTTATTAATTTTTTTTGTTTTTTAGATTTCAAGTTTCTATAACTTGGTTGAAGGATTCCAATATGGGTTTTTCATTCTTATATTTCTCATCGGTAGGTTCATGGGCGTTTTTGCTGCTAAATGATTTTCGTCGGCGTTCGATTCGTAGGAAAATCATGTTTAATTTTCGATTTTTTAACGATTATTCGGAAAAATAGGAACTTTACACGAATAGGGAGGATTTTTTTCATGTTTGAGTGATCCGTCCGTGATTTTTGATTTTAATATACTTTCATAGAAATGATTGTTATGTAAAAAAAACAAAACGAGAACTATTTTCTTTACCTCACAAGTGTCACGCTCATACATGAATTCCATAGCTAATATAACATACTGACCCAATGGGTCATTGGTAGTCTAATATATATATATATATATATATATATATATATATATATATATATATATATATGATTAGAATCTTTGTATGCATGTGTTTGTATTTCATTTTCTATATATATCAGTAAATATGCATATATATATGTTTATATATTGATTTTCCTAATAAATACATCTATACATATTTTTTTCATTGACGTCATCACTTATCAAGGCCGGAATCCCACTTGAGAATCAAAGTTTATAAGTGTCAGGTGGTCGATCGAACAGCACCGTAATGAACGGCAATAGTTGAAATCGGGTAGAATTCGATCATTTAAAATGACGACTAAACAAAAACTATGTTTTTATATTTGCTTTCGTGGATCAGACAAATTGTATAGCTATAAAATAAGTGTTTAGTAGTCTAAGTTATAATACAGGATTATGTGTCCGATCACAAATACTCCAAGTTCAAATACTGATTGTTGCAAGTTGCAATAAACAAATGGAAGAAATTCAATTTATTGGAGATAGTGTTTTCAAATGATTTCGAAAGAATCAAACACCATGTTAGAATTTTATGTCTTTCTTTACTTCGAGCAATTTAAAGGTTAAACCCTGGATGTGCCGTGTACTTTTCTAATATCTCTGGGGCGTATTCACAAGCAACGGTTGTCTTCTTAGTACGCCTTGTTTTCTGTCTCAGGTGTCGTGAACTTTGTTTCCTCTTCCTTAAGTTGTCGTATCTCTTGTCGTTGGCCGCTTGATTCGCAGCGGCCGATTAAGCTTCTTAATTTTTCTAATACCATTTTGTCTGGATCGGAAGAACATTAATCGATGAGAGCCAATGAGTTGACTGACATAGCGCAGCGGGTCGACGCTCGCGTGAAAATACCTGGTACGAAAACTTTATGTCATTATTAAGTTATAGGTTTCAGGTCGTCTTGACCGGTGCACTGGTGTAAAGTGCAACAGTTTAACGACGCCTACGGTACACATCGAATGAAAATCAGATTTTAAATGAATTTCTTAGCATTCGTTAAGAAAAAAAAAGAGATATTAATAGAACATTAAGACGAGAATTAACGGTGATCTCTCCTATACTTTTAAACATTTCAAAACTCATATGATGAAAATTTATATAAAAAAATTCGACCGACTTCACTTACCGAGAATGGTCATTATTTGTTACATTAACGATAGCATACGAATGAAACACTAGTTTCGGTAAGTGCTAAGACGAAACACATAAATATCATACAAGCTTCTTAAAAACGAGTGATTGAAAGTTCTAAAAGAACTTCTAAAAGAAATTCTAATTAGCAATCAAAATGGCCGTAAAGCGCTGTTCCGGCTTCTGCTGTTGAACACCACATGACTATGCTTACTCAATATGTTCTACACATTCGATATTATCTCGACAATATATCCTAATATTTCCCATGTTAATTGGTGCGAAATACGGAGATAAATATCAAGCTGCGATGTCAAAAGTAATTTGCAACTACATTGACTCCATTTAACGACATTATTCATTACAGAAAAAATCAAGTAATCATAAAACACTATTTCCTGTATGTAATAATAATGAATATCAATTTGACAATCTTTTATATATATAGATGGCCGACTTGTAACAACATGGGGATGGAATTTCTTTTCCTCAAACACCAGGTTTATCATGTACAAAATCAACTTTTGTTCGTAAGATCGAATAGAAACAACATCTGATGAGTTGGTGGGAATCAGGAAATTTTTATGAACACATAAAATCATAACATTTCCACCCCATTAACGAAACGGCTGTAATGAAGAAATCCAAGATGAAATAAAAAAAAGTAAAAAAAAAAAAATGTAAGTCTGAATTTCAACAATTTTTTTTTACTATATATATAACTGAACTGAAGAATATGGATCTAAAGATTGAAGTAACTTCCAACTTAAAAACAGTAAATTTTCTAGATGTTACCTTTAACCTCCCTAATAATACTTATGAACCATACACTAAAAATAATACATACCCCCTATATATACACCCTATGTCCAACCACCCCAAACACATTATTAAACATATCCCTAAATCAATAGAAAAAAGGCTTAGCACAAACTCATCTAACTCCAGCATTTTTAACCTACACAAACCCTTCTTTGAAAATGCTTTAAAGGAATCTGGGTATTCCAACCCTAATATTACATACTTGGACCCTAATAAACCCAACAATACAAATAGGAATAAAAGATCCCGCAAAGTCCTCTGGTTTAACCCTCCCTATAATAATATGATAAAAACTAAATTAGGTAAAAAATTCTTCATGCTTCTTAATCACCACTTCCCCCCTAGTAATATTCTACATAAAATTTTTAATAAGAACACTATTAAGCTTAGCTACAGTTGCACAAATAATCTAGAAAATAAAATTAAAAAACACAACAATAAAATACTAAATAACCACAACTATAATAACAATGGTCAAAATAACTGTAACTGCCTTAACAAACCCCAATGCCCACTCCAGCAAAATTGTCTCTCAACAAATGTGGTTTACAAAGCAACTATTGCCCCTGCTGAAGACCCACAAAACAAAAATTTTTACATTGGCCTCTCAAGCACCACGTTCAAAGACAGATTTAGAGTGCATAAATGCTCCCTAAATAACCCCAACCACCCAAATAGTACTTCATTAACTAACCACTATCTACTACTTACCCGAAACAACCTCACCCCAATTATTAGCTGGGAAATTCTTAATAGAGCTAGTACCTGTAAATCACTAAACTCCCCATGTTATTTATGCTTAACTGAAAAATTACTGATTACTAATTTTAGAGATAGAGATAAACTTCTAAATAAAAAAACTGAAACCTCACTTAATTGTAAACATTATAAATCCCACCTCTTAAGCAACTTCTCACCCTTCTAATAATAACTATAACCCACCCCTAAAATCTAACACTAACGAATTACACACACCCTATTTACAACCTAAACTATATAGTCCCCCATTCATTTTAAAAGAACCCTTCCACAGAACCCCCACCTATTTATCCCACCATTTTTTAGCTACATCTCTCTTTACCAAACTCATTTTTGTACCCCCCCCCTTTTCCTTAATCACTCCTTATGTCAATATTTAAAGGTTCTCGCCCCATAGTCTCTTATTGGCTATTTCCATAATTAGGTCTCG
>NC_136497.1:115026911-115084411 GCF_053919585.1 Euprymna scolopes
ATGCATTTGCCACAAGCGCCGACGGGATCTCGGCGAATGGCAGCGATCAGGCTGGGCTTGGTGTTGTGGAAGGTCATGTTGGTGCTGTTTTCCACATACGGCTAAAATAAGTAGTCCAGTGAGTTCAAGTCGGAAGGGAGGAGGGAGGGCAACGAGAAAAGTGTACAAAATCGTAGCACTCTTTCTGAAGTCAAGTCTAGGTCTCTTTCAGGTTGTGCATCAGCGCCAACTCCTGCTTCCACAGCCAGAATCTACCAGCGGTCATCTGATTGCACCAGGAAATCATCACACACTTCAGCACATCCAGGTACACTTTACGGTCAACTTCGAAGATATGAGGTGGCATGATATGGCCCTCATTTGAAATAACACCAAAGATCATAACCGTGGCCGAAAACTTTGTTTTCACTATGCTGGGCACGCTCCTGTTATTTGTTGCAATTCAATAATGCACTTTGAGGGTGCTGGCAATAGTGCTGTTGCCATAATTTGGACCGGTAGAGAGCATGAGTTGTACAGCGGCCTATCTCCGATCTCACTCGTTGAACATTGTGTCACTTTCAGACATGATAGGCGGCTCCTATTGCTATTGGGATTTGTGCATAACTGGCCAACAAAAAGATAGTCTGCAAAATAAAAATAAAACCAGTTTTCATTAAACGGAAATGGAATCATGTCGTCTTTTTAGGGCGACAATTTTATCGTTCCACCCTGTATATATATACATATATATATATATATATGTATATATATATATATATATATATTATTCATGGGTGTTAGTATCTGTTTGACTGAAACCGAAAGTATACTTTTGTATCAATTTAACTATATTTATTTTATATTTAGTTTAGTTTATTATTATTTATTATCAATGCTTAGTTTATTATTTCAGATTAATTCATCATATTTCAATGATTAATAATCAGGAATGACCATAATTACCTGCATCATCATCTCATGTGTAGACGTAGTGTGTTGTATGCTTATTGAGAAATTTATCACATGATTTACAGCCTCTTTTTCTTGGAAATCGTATTGTAGTATCTGTTTCCTGCTCATGACGCACTCATTTTGCAGATTATCATTTTTAGTGACGTATATATTAATAAAATATTGGACAAAGTTCAACATTTAGCAAAAACATTTAAAAGAAAATATATATAAGAAAGCCTAATATTTCTTTTATTTCATAAAAAGAAATTTTGTCGAAATGAAAAAAAGTGATATTTCTGTACAAATCCATATTCTTTTCAGCTTGAGAAAATCCTGTTATAAAAAAGCGATATACTAATCTAATGATGTATTTTGGAGTTGATTTTGTATTTTGTGTTTTAAATCCTGTTCACTTTACCATTTTATTGTTCTGTACGTTTAGTTTGATTATATTTACCTGATAGATACGTGCAAAGTTTTAAGATTTTTAAAAATTATATATATATATATATATATATATATATATATATATATATATATATATAGTAATTTATAAAATATATATGGCAATTAAGCTACACTGAATATTCCGCGTTTCATCCACTCTAGGACTCTTCAGACTTATGCACATAAGCCTGAAGAGTCCTTGAGTGGATGAAACGCGGAATATTCAGTGTAGCTTAATTGCCATATATATTTTATAAATTACTAACTGGCTCTACCTACGTATTGAGCACTTTTGAAGTAAATACTTAAAAGTTTACGCATGAATCTATACTTTCGTATATTAATTTATGTGAGTAAATTAAGTAGTTATATATATATATATATACAGATATATAGATAGATATATAAATATAGATGTGTGTGTGTTATAAGCATAACTTTTGAAACCGCCTTGCAGTTATTTTATTATCGTTTATTTACGTATATATATATATATATATATATATATATATATATATATATATATATATAATATATATATATATATATATATCTGATAAATAAGACAATATTTTTGCACCAACCAAATAAACCGTGATATTTTTCCATTCCGAATCTCCTTACATTTCATCTACATGCATTCGATGTTATAATTTTAGAAAGTCATCGTTTTTATTATTCTAGTAATCCCAAATCCTAAAGAGACTTTATATTATGTCAATATTTTTACATAATTTCGAAATCTATTTTGGATCGTTTATTATCCAAAAGTTATTATTTCTACGGTTGCGCCCATATCCAATTGCAAAACTGTGACAAATCGAACATAGTGTTCTTCTTTTACAATGATTACATTGATCTGATGAACTATTTAACAATATTTCCCACAATACACACCGTACACGAGGAGGAATCTGTAACATTTATTTCACAAATGTTGCCATGTTCGTAATATAAAACAGAGAAATAAAAATATGGATGGAAGCAGAACAGTAGAGAGTAAAATATATCAAAGAAGCAACACAGATGTTAAGTGACAATAGCCTCGTAAGGGGACGAAATATAGAATGTAATCCAAGATTGAAAGTATTAATTATAAGTAGTAAACCAGAACACCTATCTATATATCTATCTATTTATCTGTATATATATATATTATAATGATATTGTAGTTTGTTTAAAGCATTGTGAGTAGTGTGAAAGGGGTTATGTTTAGAGGCGATATCAACGCGGCTCGAAGAACCGTGGGCATGAATTAGCATAAAAACAATAATAAAAATATTAAAAGAAATTCTCTTAATAAATGAGGGCCAAAATAAATAAAAAAAAACGTTTCTCCCTTTAATCCTTAATCATGTAGACATTGTGCATTTGATTTATTTCATTGTTTTTGTCATTATTTGTTTAAGAAAATAGTTTATTCTGATAAAATAGGTTGACCTTCAAGTACATATTTTGAAAACTATGGATTTAATCTATTATCGCTCGCATGCATTGCCACAATAGTCCACTGTTTTAGTTTTTAAACTACCCGGGAATTTCTGGAATAAACTGTATTATACTCTGAGGAGGTTTTGAATGTACTAAAACTCCGCCCGACAAAAAGAAATCGCCTAAGAAGGTTTGAGTGTGTTGTTAACTTCATTTGAGAAGCAAATAGAGGCGTCCTATACATTTACATGCACCAAATTAAATCTGGCGTGATGTGAGACTACGATAAGACCATTTTCGGCTTCTATTTAAAATATAAGCATCCTTCGGCTCAAATTGATGAAACGCAGGTGTTATATATTGAACGAGTAAATACCACAGTATATAATTTCGCTAGTTAAAGATAAACGGACTAGGAAACCGCTGAGAGTTACTCGATGTCAAATTGATGATCCCGAATTGAAAATTGCTTAGTCCATTTGAATGTACTAGAAAAGGATACGCCGTTTCGTGGCTCAAAGGCAGTTTGATAGAAAAGAGATTCCGTTTGAAAGCATGCGAGGTGTTGGTATATTTAAATACATCAGCTGATCAAATCTAACTAAATAGTTATTTCTGATTTTTTATAAGACGAATATTGATAATTAATATTGTTTAGATTATTTTGACCATTGTTATCATCTTGGGTGGTTTTCTCATGACGTTTTAACCTATGAAACCCGTAGTGTATTTCAGATGCTTATTATAGAACTTGTTGTACAACAGAAATATATGTGTTAAGTATAATCAGTTCTAAATGGCAGTTTTTTTAGAGTTTGATGTTCATTACTAGGATGAGGCGATACTAAGAATGCATTACTTAAAACATCTACATGTTGATTGCTGACAGACCAATAACAACCACCTTCGTGAATTAAATACAGAATGGAAATATTTTAAAGCACGGCAACTAAAAATGAAAGATAAAACTGCCGAAGTACAACTTTATTCAACTAGAGTTATCACACCAGTGACATCTCCATTAGGCTCTTCATCAATCGTCTATGGAACGGCTACTTTGTATATTACAACCAATGTTGTGCTTGTCTTATGCCGGTGTCGTACTGGATCCTTCTAAATACTTCTATATACGTCTTCATTAATATCACGATGATAAATATTTTATGATACGAAATGATTGCTACATAAGATTTCATAAGGCTCATACGACTGGTCCGCTTGATCAGTTCTAATGAGATGAATACCTATTTGGTAGAAGCTGCGTATAGGGACGTATGTATTGCATATATTTCAATAATTTCGATTGACAAATCAGATAATACTCAATCGTACATTTCTTTATTTTTACTTATATAGTTGTACTTTATTTTTGCACGTACAGAGAGAGAGAGAGAGAGAGAGAGAGAGAGAGAGAGAGAATAAGAAAGAGAAAATCAATTTTATTTTTTAAGAGCTATTTCTAGGCCTTAAAAGAAGTCTCTTGCTCATGTTTCCCATGTATTGTTAATGTGAACTTTTCAACTTTTTCACTATTAACTTCTTCGTTTTCAAAGAAAACTCTAATGCATAATGTGTGTTATATTACTTCTATTTTGTATTATTATTATTATTGTTGTTATTATTATTATTGTTATTATTATTATTTCAGTGGTCATATTTTTATCTGGCTCTTTTTAATCACGATTTTCTGCTGATGGGCGTATTATAACAATTGGCTTAAGGCTATCAGCATCTTCTTTTCTAAGCCTCCAGTACGTTCCGCAATAATCTGGTGATTCTCAACAAGTCTTCTGAAGCACTCCAACATTGCAATGGATCCCAATTTTCTCAATCCACTTGTAAAATACTTTTGTCACACTCCCCAAGGCTTCAATCATAACGGATACAAGTTCGAATTTCTTCAACTTTTATCTTCTTTTTCAAGTCTTGGTATTATCGATTTTCTCGTTTTCTTTTTTCCTTCATTTTCACATCAGCTGCTGCTGCTATAGCATAATGGTATTGCGTTCCTTTTTTTAAACAGAATAAAATCTGGTCACATTGCATCAATCAAATTATCACATTGAATATTCATATCCCACAATAAATTGGCATTATTACTCTCCACCGCCCCTTCTGGAATATGCTCGTTCAATGCATTCGAATCCTCTTGCATATATCATAATGGATCTTTCTCGCAATATTGTCATGAAGCCTCCTGTATCATTTTCAGTTAACTTCCAATAACTATTGACAGTGCGTTTTCCATTCTCACCAATCTACCGCACACTCAACGCACGCAGCTTTCAGACGTTTTGACCAATGTAATACTTTACATAGTTTGTCCCGAGCGATTATTTCTGGTGATTATTTCTGGATATTACTAATAGCTCGAGACAAACTTTTGACAACCATCGCCATGTTTATTATCGTTATTATTATTTATTACACTGCATAATACAAAGTATTGTTTAGTCGAACATAAAGGCCGATTATGTTTTCTAAATAAATGCCATTCAAACGTTTATGCAGCCATATGTGTAATCTTAGAGCAAAATATTGCATATATATATATATATATATTGATCGGAAATCAAGAGAAAAAAGACAAAAGAAAAATATAAAATAAAAAAAAGGAAACGATGAATTCAAAAAGAAATAATCGTACATAGAAAGAAATGGTATGAGCTCTATTGAAAAGAACAATTAAGATAGCATTAACAATCGAAGGCATATTTTTTATGGGGGACTCTGTCTAGGAACCGGAGATACAGAATGCGTTCATTGTGTTCATTTTCGAAGAATGATTTGTAAACAGGGTGTGATTAATATTGATATTTTACGTTAATGAAAAAGAATGCATTTACAGACTATGCTAAAAAATACCTTCAATGTTTAAATAGACAATATATATGCATATATATTTAAATACGTATATACACATATATATACACATGCATGCATATATACATATATATACACACATATATGTATACATGTACTGACATACATATATATATGCATATATACATATACATATATCACATATACGTATATATATATATGTACACATATATGCATATATATGTACATACGTACACATATATATAATGTACAGATATATATATATATATATATATATATATATATAATGTACATATATATATATAATGCACATATATATAATGTACATATATATAATGCACACATATATATATATTTATATATATATATATATATGTGTGTGTGTGTGTGTGTGTGTGTGTGTGTGTGTGTGTGTGTGTAGTGTGTCTGTGTGTCTCTGTGTGATTGATTCTACTGTTTTCGCTATTAATATAACCAGAAAAGCGACGTCTTTAGTCCGGAGAACTGTATATAAACAAATAATACTACGGAAGTAGACTATGAGAGTCGTACTTTATTTTTTCATCTTGGAAGATTCAGTGTTCATATTATCCATCTCTGCAGACCGAACAAATAACTTGTTTACACGATTATATATATATATATATATATATATATATATATATATAATATAATCTATATATATAAAAGTGAACGTGTGTGTGTGTGTGTGTGTGTGCATTTCCCTACGATATAACTGTTAATTTTTAGTCTACAGTTGATTATCCAGGTTACTGAGATTTGGGAAAATCGATGTGATCGGTTTTTGGCCAGAGATTTGGCGATTAAGAGGTCAAAGTTCGACGATTTGACCTTTGAGAACTCTACGAAACTCCTTCGACAATTTTGGGCCTACGCACTTGACATTTTAGATATAGGTTTCTTGGACATGGATCTAAGTTAATAACTTGATTTGAGCCCAAAACAATAAATTTGAAGGGGTCATAATAGGGGTCAAAATTTTAAAAAGATTTACCTCTGCGGTCTCTTTCAAATTACTCAGACAATTTCTGGTTTAAATATTTGAAATTTTACATAAAGGATATTCAGAGATAAGGCAAGATTTTTCATCAGTTTGGTCGAAAATCTTTAGTTACCAATATATAAATGTTTGTATGTATGTCTGTTTGCATGTCTGCCTTAAACTTTCAATAGAGGCGACGGATTTTACCAAGATCAGTATCGTTTTAAAGTTCGACCTTTCATACGACAAATATCGAAAAATTGGCTAAAAACATAAATATCTTCCCCTTCAACTAGGCACTTTTCTACAGGGAGGGGTTTTTTTTGCCGATATTTTTTAAAGTTATCCTCTCCTTTAGATTGTCCTGCCTTAATTTAAAAAAAAAATGTTGCTTCCGGTTTGGCGGTGGTCGTAACAGTATAAACGTTAGGTTTTTATCCCGTTCTTTTCCTCCTTTGTGGTACAGATTCGAGCCTGCCTTCCTACTACCATTTTTTTTTTTTTGCTCAACATACACATCCAAACACCCGGGCAACGCTGGGCTGAAATGCTAATATAATATAAAGCTGAACGTCTGTGTGTGTGCCGGGTCACGAATAGGCTCCTATATGGTTGACTATTATAGAAAACTGATCACATATAATGATAGAAGATGTATCGCGACACAGAAATGGGTATGTTTGATCTGGCATAATGATCATTCATTAAAATTGTGGGGCCTGCGTACGCGCCTGGTCCACAAAGTATGGAAATAAAAAATTAAAAATTAAAAAAAAAAAACGTTTACAAGTGTTTTTGATATAAATGTACATAATAATACTTTGATAAGTATGTTGTAACTTAAACAGGGATGGTATAATAAAATTGTGGGGTCTGCGTTCGCGCATCGCCTCAAAAGAATGGAATTAGGAACACACTTTAACAAAGACTTTTCATATCTATCTGCGTAAGTATACTTTGATAATTATGTTTCAGTTTTAAGAAATATGGTATAATAAAATTATGGGGTGTTCGTTCGCGCCTGACCTCCATAGAATGAAAATATGTCACAAAGTTTAACAAGGTTTTTTTAAATATAGATCCACAGAATATTGTGATAAGTGTTTCAGTGTGAACAGGAATGGTATAATAAATTATGGGGTTTTAATCTATTTTATTTTTACTTTCATCATATTTTGCTTTGGTTTTGGTACCCCCAAATTCGAAGCTATCTCTTTACAACCCTTCCTTTTCATAACCTATCAAACTTTCATAAATCACAGTCCATTTTCTGTAGGTTGTTTTTAACCCAATCAAGAACGGGTACTTTTGCTAGTATATATAATATATATATATATATATATATTTATATATATATATATATATATATATATATAAATGTAATTTTGGTTCGTTAATAGCGAATAAAACCATATTTCTACGTTACCAATTTAATTGAAATTTTCAGAAATTCTATTTTTAAAGTCAAGGAATGTTTTTATGTTATTCAAATAATTTACCATTGCGAATTATAAAAATATTAAATTAAATAAAAAACTGCGAGATTATCGCCATTTTATTTCCGTTAGAAATTAGCCTTTCACTTATTGAGATAAGTATTATTTGTATTAATTTTTATGATACTCATGCAGAGAGTGATCCGTGCTGAAATAATGTTATTATTTAAAAAGTCATTCTTAACATGGGGAGGGGAGGATGTTTTGTACCTATTCTGTACTTTAACCTTACAATTGAATAAAAAAAACATATCGTAAGACGTTAATTAAACGTGCAAATATGATTTAAAAAATAGCGCGGATCGCTCTCTGCATTAGCACCATTTTTATTTATTGCGGACTATTATTCTCATCTTTATTAGTTGTTTCACGACTTTTCGGCCAACTATTCCTCTGGCCTTCCTGAAAAGAAGTAAGTCCTTTTATAAATGTTCAGTAACTTTTTCCTTTTATTATTCTTGAAGAGTAAAACTTTTCTTAATCATGAAAGGAGTTAAGCCTACGTAAATAAATAAATGTTTGTACACGTGACAAATTATCAATAAATTGTTTAGTTACTTTTTTAAAAAAATTATTTATGAAAAGAGTTAACGTAAATAATGTTTGTAAAAGTGCGAAAGGCGACATTGTACAACCATCACTCACATGCTTAATTTCTATAATCATTATTTCGACATTTGAAAGTGGTGCTTACTTTTTAGTTACAACGTTCTGATAAATCAGTCACCCATTTTGTAAGCAATAAAAATGCGGTATATCAAAACCATAGAAAGTAAAAATAATATGTGACTCTGCCGCATTTGTAAGTCAGAAATATATTTGTTTCTCAAAGAAAAAATAGATTGAACATGACTTTTTTTATTGTTTTTTGAAAATAAAGTTTCGAGTTTAAATTTTTTTTTAACTTATTTAGTTAAAAGTCAGTTTGTGGGTGTTTTTTTTAATTGTTTTTATGAAAGGTGAGTTTTTTGGTTTTTTTTCAAAACTTTTTTTTTTTTTAATTTTTTTAAAAGTATTATAAATTTCACTAACATGCGGGAGAAATGTTCAATAATTTGGTATTTTTTTTTAGATTAGGTCCACCTCCACAATTTTCCTTTCAATGACGACATTTATAGGTTTCCGAGTATGCTGAACACGCAAATCGCATTGAAATTTTGCGGAAATAAATAGTTGTATTATGCATTGTATTCTTCGGCGGCCATCTTTTTACGTGCACACGCGCCATAAACAAATACACGCACGTAAAAAAGATGGCCGCCAAAGATTACAATGCATAATACAACTTTTTATATCTTGATAACCACTTATTTCTGCAAAATTTCAATGCGATTTTCGTATTCAGCAGAGTCGAAAACCATTTCAAGTTGTCATTTAAAAGAAAATTGAGGAGGTAGACCTAATCTAAAAATTTACCAATAATTTTTCATCCCGTACGCCTCCCGATACATTGCTTCGTCAACATGCGACCATTTTATATCTCCCGAAGACACTTCCGTATTTAGAAAAAAAAAATGAGTGACCGATTTACTAGAACGTGGTAACTAAAAAGTGAGTACCACTTTCAAATGTTGAAATGATTTTTTTTTCAATTTTTTTTCAAATCTGGTTAGTGTTCAATCAATAATAATCCAGTGTAAAAATTTCAAAAAACCTATCAGTATAGAAACTGCACCACGTAAGTAAATAAATAAAAAATGTTACGTGCGTTAGCCTTGACTAGGGGGGTTACTAAGGGAACGACCATTAAATAATTATGCGGGTCGCCATGGAACTCAACGCCCAAGGAGTACCAAAATAGTTTTCATGATCTGAAGAAATTTTTTTTTCGAAAAGTGTGTGATCATTTTTCCATGTAAAGTTAACTTAAAATGAGCACCCACTTTCTGGTCACCTGAGGAAGGGGCATTTATTTCCGTGTTTATTGGCTTAAAGGTTTTTTGACAAGGCAGTTTGGTAAGCGAATGCATATTTAACAGTTTTCGTTTATGCTCACGCATAGCATAAACAAAGGCTACTTCTGTGAAATGGAAAATAGTCCAAGAGTTCAGGGGTTATTACCATGCAAAAGAAATCAAACAAAAAACTTTTTAGCCAAGAAACACACAGAAAAAAGAAATAGCATCCATTTTTTTCTATCGAATTCATTTGCTGTTTTTATTGAAAACTATTTTCCCCCGGATTTTTGATACAATTTTCCATTAAGGGCCGTGCGTCTCACGTTCGTAAATAACAAAAAAATTTTTGTAGATTTTGGTGTGCTAAAAACGAATATGCAAACCGTTTCCGTCGCAAAAAAATAGTTTTTATGATATGAAGAAATTACTTTTTCGAAAAAGTGGCGATCACTTTTCCATATAAATTTAACTTAAAATGAGCACCCAATTTCTAGCCACATGAGAGAGGGGGATTTTTTCCCATGTTTATTGGCTAAACAGCTTTCGTTTATGCTCACGCATAGCGTAAACGAAGGCTACGGCTGTGAAATGGAAAATAGTCCCAGAGTTCAGGAGTTATTACCATGCAAAAGAAATCAAACAAAAAACTTTTTAGCCAAAAAACACAGAAAAATGCCCCTCTCTCAGGTGGCCAGAATGTGGGTGCTCATTCTAAGTTAAATTTACATTGAAAAGTGATCACACACTTTTCGAAAAAGTAATTTCATGAATATCATGAAAACTTTCTTTTTGCTACGGAAAGATTCGTTCTTAGCACACCGAAATCTACAATAAAATATTTCGTTATATATGAACGTGAAACGGGCCTTAAAGTAAAATAATACCGGATTTTTTTGAGCAGATTTGCCGTTTAGTTGTACAAATATCCTCAAACCAGGTAATCACTAAAAGGGACTTTTAAAAGTCGTCACCTGTATCGAGCAAAAGTTAAAAACCATCGATTATATGCTAGCCTACGTCATGGTAACATATATTGTGTGAGTGCCTAACAGTATTTTGTATAGTTTTTTAGTTTAAACTCATTTTTCCAAAATTTCCCCAAACTTAATGTGTTCGATACAGTCTGCCGCCATTTGTATTTTTCAGATATACCGAAAACATTGAATGTTTTTGAACCGATTATACCTTACATAAAAACTGTAAAATCTTATACAGTTAGGTAGAACATTTACTTTTCTTGCCTTTGATAACATTTATTTATATATATTTATTTTTTGACAACTTCTTTGTATCTGTGGCTCGAAAAACAGTGTTTATCGGGGTATGTGAAAGCTACAAATGGTGGTGGACACTGTTGATTACTTTAAGTTAGAGAAAGTGAGTTAAAACTAAAAAAAACTATACAAAATACTGCCAAAAACCCACCGATTATGCCAGCCTATGTCATGGTAACATATATTCGGTGAGTTTCAGACACTGTTTTGTATAGTTTTTAGTTTTCAACTTACTTTCCCAAACTTAACGTATTCAACTGAGTCCGCGACCATTTCTGTTTTTTGAGCCGATTAAACATTTTACATTACATAAAAACACTAAACAATTATCCAATTAGGTAGAAACGTAACTTACCTTTGCTTTCATTTATTTGGTTTTGGACAACTTTTTCGAATCTGTGTATAGTAACCCCCTCCCCCCCCCACCATCAACCAAATATTAATTACTAACTGACATTTTTGTGAAACAACAACAAAACAAAAAAACATTTAGCGTTTCAACATTTTTGCTACGTTCGGCTTCATCCACTGATTGTTGCTCAAGTCCAAACCATGAATGATTGACAGAAACTCCCAGGGGATCCAGATCAAATTCTGCAAGAGTACAATTTTTTTTTTCGCCTTCTTTTTCACTTTTTGCAGTGGATTGCTGTACTAATATAAGAAACATGCATTTTCTCTTTTTATTAAATTTTTCCATTACACCAAATTGAGCCACTGCAACGCGTGGCAGGGTACAGCTAGTATATATATATATATATATATATATATATATATATATATATATATATATATATATATATATATATATATATGTATAATCCATATGAAATATCTTATCCACTTTTCCTTTTACCATGGCGGGATGGTAAATATATGTATAAAATTCTGAAGATAGCATTTATTGGTGAAATATTTATAAAAAAAATAGATATGTGTTTATTTCACATGTGACGTTGAAATTTGGCTTATATACACATTTAATACGTATAAATTGAACGACGCGTTTACCACGGAAAACGGACCTCTGACTATAAACAGAGTGAGTCACATGAAACGAATGTTTTTAGAGCGATACTTGCTCTTCTTGCGTACGGGAGAGGGAGTAAGGAAGGTAATCTTGAAATATTCTGCAGAGTTTAATTTTTCCTTAAAAGTATCCATTTCCCGTGGCTTAATGGGCCTGGTCAGTATCAGATTGCTGAGCATTTGGGAATACTACGCGCTGTACGTATTGTTTTGTGGCGAAGAAATTTTTAAGGTGCTCTTTGGAGAAGATTAACTTTATCCTCATTAAAACATGAATCTAGAAAAATAAAAATTTTGTTAAAATCTAATGTTTCGTCTGTCTGTGGCAATTCAACAGTGTTTTAGAAATATTTCGATGGTTCTATACAAATCCCTAACAACTGTAATACTCCTAATTCGTGGGGATTTCGGAAAACCCTTTCTCTCTCTACATATATATATATATATATATATATATATATATATATATATAAACACTGTGTATCGCTTTCTTGCAGGTCAATATTTTTTTAATTTTGAACTAGCTATCAATCGATCCTTTCTAGATATTTTGGGAGACTTGCAATAAAGTGATAGACACTGAAAAGTATCAATACATAATATAAAAATAGAAAAAATTAGCATAATTTTCAAAATATTTTTTCAGATTCCACAAAAATTGAGGAAATAAGGCAACTGGTTATGCTCTTTCAGCCTACTAAATTTCACTACTATGCGTTTCATAACTATTTCCAAAAATAAACATTTGACCTGCAATAAAGCGATACACAATGTTATTATATATAATCTAGAGAAATAAACTGTCTACTTTTATAAATAATAACTTACTCTTTATGTTGAAAAATAAGTAAATATCTCTATGTATCATATTTTGTTTGCAGAATTTCCTAAAATGTTGTAGGTTTGCAACAACAGATGTTACATACAAATCTATTATGTTTAGACTAGTTTCCACTATCTTATGTAACTTTAGAACATTTTAGACACATTCCATCGTTATAATAAAGTCGTACATTTCATCATAGGAGCAATACCATCACAATCGCTATATATTTAGAAGAAGTTCTTCCTATTTCTCCCCCTAAATATTAAGTCCTCCCGCTGGTCAGTCAAGACCGGGATTAAATATATTCACTCTAAATATATTTTGTTTGGCTTTTCGTAATTGGATCATAAATTCATGGATATAACATAATCTTTCTATTTCCTTATTAAAAAATAATAAATTGGCTCTTTTCAAATTTCGCCCATTCTTATTGGCTGAGAGCTGACAATTCGATTATTCCGGAATCTACCTCTTAATACTTAAACAAACGCTCCCGAACCTTTAAAATATGGCGGCACTCTCTACAAGAGGTAACCGTTTAAAAACTAAACAAAATAAAAACATAATAACCGCTCATAAAAAGAAAATTAAATACTGTTAATCGTACACTTACGTACGCACACATAAGCAACACGCTACTATCCCCCAAACAAAAACAAACCCTGAAAAATGTGTACGGGTACCATTTATTTTTCGATTTTGGAGCGGTTTAGCGAACCTTACACGATGCTATTTTTTGTTTTCTATTATTTTTTGTATAGCGGGGGATTTTATTTTCAATTGATTTTATACTTTTTTTACATTTACTTTTAATGTGAGCGATTTAAATTACATATCTTCTTACGATTAGATTGATTTCAATCATGTTACTTAACTTGTCCGCATAGATTTTCGATTATGAAAGAGAGATAGAGACAGAGACAGATAGTAACTAAAACTGCCATACCACAAAAGTTTTAATTTCTCTAATAGTGTTTCTGAGATTAATAGCAGCTATTTAGAAAGTATATAGATTTGAATTTGGGTGAATATGACTTGTATACTGTTATAATAGCAAGTCTGTGTCAGTTTCTTGGTAGACTTTGTACTTGGAGTTGTGCTCTGTATTTCCGCGTAAAATACTCTTTTTAACTTTATAAGACATTGGAAGATCATTTATGTAAACAATGCCATACACTGACCTTATTTTAGGAGAACTGAAGCAATTTTAAGGGCTTTATGTATATATATATATATATATGTATATATATATATATATATATATATATAAGAGTAGGTAGTAGTTAGCTTGAAGCATTGTTGATAAAGAAATATATAGAATTTTTTTAAAAGCCAAAAACAATGCGGAGAAAGACCGGAATCATGAAAGTAAAGAATTGAAAAACAAACAAATGTAGACGGGTATGCTTGAGTAGAGGAGTGCCTAGCCGTTTATTCGTCTATCATTCTTCGCCTCAATGTATAATTATATATAACCAAGTTGCTGGTATGTCCGGTGTATTTAAAGTCCGTGGGTGGTATGGAACTTTGATTAATTTCGAGAGAAAGGGACCTCTCTTTTTCAAAATAGAAGACAAAAGTAGATTCAAGATGGCGGAAAAGAATGTGACAGGACTGCAGAAAAAGGTCAGGGTCAGTTCGGGGTAATTTTATTTTACTTATTTTTTTTTTAATTATTTCTGTTGTAAGCTTTGGTTATATATATATATATATATTATTTTTCTTTTATTCTATATAATATTGTATAATTTATTATCATTATTATTATTATTATTGTTATTGTTATCATTATTATTATTATTATGATTGTTATTGCTATTATTATTATGCTGACAAGGGGTTTCATTCTTTACAATAATAGTATCGCAGTGAAGATTCACGTGACCTATTGTGTGAGGAGGAGAAGATAACAGTGTAAGGCCTTATTTTATCTCTTTTTAATGTATTATTATTATTATTATTATTATTATTATTATTATTATTATTATTATTATTATATACATATATATATGTTTTATACTAGTTTGTATTAAATATTAAATATATTTTTTCGATGCTGTTGTTGATGCTTTTATTTTGTATTCTTTTGTTTATAGTTTTTTTAATCTTTTATGTATCTGTGTTCGTATGTTAAGAATGTACATATACCATACGTGCATTTATGTGTGTATGTGTATTTATGTACGGGCGTTTGTGCATGTGTAGTAGGTATATAGAGTATGTATATATTTACTAAACTTTAGAAAGATAAAAAAAGAAAAGAAAAGATACAAATAATAAAGTTAAACAGAATTATCTCCCTTGCACTATAATTTACCCGGTACTGCATATTTCAATAAAAATAGCAAGTTAAAAAGAAAGAAAAGAAAAGATACAAGTAATAAAGTTAAACATAATTATCTCCCTTACACTATAATTTACCCGGTACTGCATATTTAAATAAAAATATATAAATAAGTGCCTATATACGCAAACAAAGACAGAGTATTATAGATACAAAATAAAACAAATAAAAAACATAAATGCATAAAAGAATAAGCCCGAATTACCTTCTTTACATACGAACACAGGTACATAAAAGATAAAACAAAACAAAAAAACAAAAAAACAAACTATAAACAAAAGAACACAAAATAAAAGCATCAACAACAGCATCGAAAAAATAGTTCATATTTAATACAAACTATTATAAAACATATATATATATATATTTACACAATAATAATACATTAAAAAGAGATAAAATAAGGCCTTACACTGTTATCTTCTCCCCCTCACACAATAGGTCACGTGAATCTTCACTGCGATACTATTATTGTAAAGAATGAAACCCCTTGTCAGCATAATAATAATAATAACAATAGCAATCATAATAATAATAATAATGATAACAATAATAATAATAATAGTAAATTATACAGTATTATATAAAATAAAAGAAAAATAATATATATATGTATATATATACATATATATATATATATATATATATATATATATATATAAAACCAAAGCTTACAACATAAATAATAAAAAAATAAATAAGTAAAATAAAATTACCCCGAACTGACCCTGACCTTTTTCTGCAGTCCTGTCACATTCTTTTCCGCCATCTTGAATCTACTTTTGTCTTCTATTTTGAAAAAGAGAGGTCCCTTTCACTCGAAATTAATCAAAGTTCCATACCACCCACGGAATTTAAATACACCGGACATATCAGTAACTTGGTTAGTAATAATTATACATTAAGGTAAAGAATGATAGATGAATAAACGGCTAGGCACTCCTCTAGTCAAGCATACCCGTCTACATTTGTTTGTTTTTCAATTCTTTACTTTCATGATTCCGGTCTTTCTCTGCATTGTTTTGTCTCTTAATATATATATATATATATATATATATATATATATATATATATCTGTTGCCAAAAGTTACACAGACAAAATAAACATTCCAGAAAATAGCTAACACTTGAAAGAATCCAGGCGTGATATTTACTGACGCATACATGGAGGAATAAGAAGTATTTTCCGAATGTATTTGAACAATCTGGCGTTTGGTTACCATTTCTTTTCAATATTCACATAATTTCATCAATCTTTTAATGAATTTAAAAATTATACATGCTTAATTCCATGTCACGTTTTAAGCAACACTATCTGATGAATAGAACTATTTTTATGCATTATTCGATGTAGTAAGGAAAAGGAGATATTCGGTAGCCTTCAACTATGGCCGATCATTCTACTATCTGAGCCAAATTGCATCAGTATTTATTACATACTTAAACTATTAATCAACTTTAAGGCGATACTGCTATTAAGTAAAAAGAATTCTAATTTGATTTTCTACAAAGTAATGCAAGTGAATGTTTAGCAAACTAATATATATATATATATATGTGTGTGTGTGTGTGTGTGTGTGTGTGTGTGTTTGTGTGTGTGTATCTAGCAGGGTGATAAAAGATATTTATACAAAGAAAAGATATGTATATTAGGAAAACATGATTCTATTCTATCTTAGAAGTTTGCTAGGTCAGTGAAGTACACAGTATGCGGATTACATTTGGCTGTGTCCACATATCAGATTCTGTATTCCGGTGTGGATACACATGCTATGTTTAGTCACATTAACGAAACAGATGTCTATGGATGACATACAGTTTAAAAATATTATTTTAGAAGACATTCAAATTACATTGGAGCATACTAAATAAAACTGTGCATTATTGCTATGTCAGCGATGCATTAAATTGTTGGTTTTCGGGTCTTTCCTGGTTATGTCCACGTTTAAAGCAACAGATTAAAGTCTGATCAAACACCTGCTTAAAAATTAATATTTTGACTGAATCTTTCACTTTATTGACGGTCATTCATTTTCAGGTGAATGTAACAATCATTTATTGCCCGGATTCTAATCAAGATGTTATTACTTGCGTAAACATTTCACAAGACAATGTAACGTGGTTTAATAATGGAAATGTGACCAAATTTGTAATATTCTTATTGGATGGAACAAAGTAATTACGGAGTAGCAATTAAAAATATCAATAAAACAATCATGCTTCTGATATTATCGTAAATAACACGATAACTGGTATTAATCCTCTTTTATATTTAAGAAGAATTTATAATTGCTAATTTGTATTCTCTATCAGACGAATCACTTTAATGGAAATGAGTTTCTCATAAATGCACTCGTTTTGTTTATTTGATTTATATTTTAATTCAGTAAACGAATTTAGATTTAAATATGAGATAACTATTACTTTTGTAAATCTGCCGACTCAGCTGTTTTTAAGGGAACAAAATATATTGTTTACAATGCGGTAACACAAGTTTAGAGATAATTACTAATAATTATCAATAATTATCAATAATATGTGACTGAAATAAATGCACTTTTTTCACTCTTTTACACCTCAAACAAGGCATATTGCCACTTTAAATGTAAAGGGCTACCATATAGGATCGTGTCTAATAGGCGACTGAGACGAGATGGAGAACGAGACATGTCTTCGCATGATATTTTCACTTCTACAAGTTAGTATAGTCAGAGAAGAAGGAAACAGGGTTGGAATTCTAAAGTTTAACTGTTTAAGGGGAAGATACTCTAAGAATAGAAGTTTTTCCGGCTTCCAAGTACCCCAAGAAAATGGGTGAGATTTTGCTGTTTGTAGTGTTAATCGGGGGCATGTATGTCATGTAATCCGAGGTAGCACAAGTGCTATCAGTTCACACGGGCACATTCTATTAAAGCATATGCACAGGGATGCAACGTTGCGGCGATAGAACAAAAGTTTGAGCCTGTCCGAGTGTACGGGACCTTTTAGATTTGAGTCTCTTTTTTTTTTACTCTGTCTAAGAATAAAGGACTAGTGGACTAGCCCAGGTGTGGCAACAATATTACCATGCCTGGAATAATTGTGGCTTAGTATAGAATGCATGAAAAAATGCTTGATATAGAATGCTTAATATAGAATTCATATAGAATGCTTAATATAGAATGCATATACGATTGCTTTATATGGAATGCATGGTTAATATAGAATGCACATAGAATGCTTCATATAGAATGCATGGTTAATATAGAATTCATATAGAATGCTTAATATAGAATGCATATAAAATTGACGCATAGAAGAATTGTGGCTAAATTTAGGCATGCCAGATGTGAGTAATTATATAGCACGATAAATGGATCCCACCTTGGCAGTATCCTCAATATATGTGTTCAAATTTCTTTTGTTGTGAATTTTTAACCGAAACATTCGAAGGATCGTCTCTAAGTTAGGTTGTTATTTTCTTTGGCAATCGGTGAAAAAGGGCTTTGTAGTTAATGAGAAGCTTAGTCTTGGTAGCATTAAATGTTACTTCCCACTTACAGCCTTATCCCACTACCGATTAAAAGTCGTTTTCTAGACTTTCTGCCATTGCCTTGGATATGTGCGCATTCGTTTTTCCCTTGTATCTTTTATAGAGCGTGGTGTAATCAGCAAATATACCCATCTCGAATACAATGTTATTGTAAACAAGATGATGAATAAATAAATGTTAACAAATGATATAAAAATGGTTATTCGTAAAACATATACAAGAAATGCATGAGCCAATTCATCTTATATTTTGTATATGATGTTTAATATGATGTTTAATATGAGGGATGGGTCTCTCATCATCAAATTTCTTCGGGCAAAGGAATCTAGGTAGTTTGAAATACATACCGACTTCTGCTTCTGAGTTAAAAACTATCAACACTTACGTGATTTTCAATAGAAAAACAATAATGACTTTAGGTATCATTTTCAAGCCGGAACCCTCGCCCAACAAATGTCGAAAAATTGGCTCAAAACATTAATTCTTTAACTCTAAACTAGCCATTTTTGTACAGGCAGGGGTAGGCAAAGACCGTTCTCTCATGACAAGATGGCTCTACGCATGCGCATATGACGTCGGAACATGAATTTGTTGAAATATAAAAAAAAACAACCTAATTTCGTCAACTTCCTCTTAGCTCAGTTCATTACAGCAAGGTGTCATTATCTAAAGGTTGTGAGTTCGAATCGCAGTGTGAGTTGTCTTTATTTATTTTTTGGGGGGGATTTTTAAAGGTTAAATATTGAAACAGGTTTATTTAAGCTATTTTTCACGTTCTATGTTTTTTTTGTTTTTATTTTTCAGATTTTTTAAAGTAGTTTTTACGTTCGCTTTTCTGTTTTATTTCCATCACATTCGCGTTTTGTTTGTTTTTGTTTTTCCGATTTTAAGAAGTTTTAACATCGTTAGTTCGCCTTACGTTAGTTTTTTTTCGATTTTTTAAAAAGTTTTAACATTTTTTATAATATTTAAACAAGGCGATTACTTCGCTTTTTCTTTGTTTTGATTTACACCCCCCGCCCGAGCACGCACATGTCTAAACACCCGGACAACGCCGGGTACCGCCGCTAGTGGTTAATAAAAAGTAGATCATTCTTTAACAGTGCTGTGACAATATTCCCCATATATGGCAAATTCTTGGTTTGTCGAAATTTTGCAAGCTGTGCATGATTTATATGCCACGCAATGTATTCCTGATTATTTCCAGTTTATTGAATGTCTACGTGGGTTGGATTCGAATGAAGAGTCATACTATATGTGTTCATTTGATGTCTCTACTCTCTTTACTAATATACCGCTAGATGAGACTATGCGTATTTGTATCGACGCGCTTTATGGCGGTCGCTTGACTTCTCCTCGCTTTTCCACCGAGATATTTACTGAATTCGTTTTAATGTGCACCTAATCAGTGGAGCTAAGCTTCGCCGACATTATGTGCTATAAGGTCGACTGGGGTTCAATGGGGAGTCTGTTGGCCCCGAATTTAGCTGATATTTTTGTCAGTTATTACGAATCCGTTTCATTCTGAAACAATACTCACCATATATTTCAGATATGTTGACACGTTTGCTATGTTTTCATCGCAAAGTGAAGCGTCAGCATTTTTTAATAGATTGAATTCCTTGCATGCGGCTCTGAAGTTCAGTATGGAAAATGCGAAAGACAATTTTCTTCCCTTCTTTGGTGTTCTTGTTGAACCTTCAAGAGGGGGCTTTCTCACTACCATTTATAGGAAGGCTACTTTCACTGGCTTATATGTGAACTGGTCGTCATTTTTCCAAAATCACCTCTCATGATATGTTCACCTAACAGATTAGACTTCGAACTTGATGAGATCAGGAAAATATTTATCAATAATGGTTATCCATTGGACCTTATTGATGATTGCATTGACAATGATTTTAAATCCCCTAAAAAGCTTGGACCTGCGAATTGCCCGATTTATAAAAAACTACCGCTTTTCCTTCTTTTGGCCAAGATAGATTTCCCTACACCCAAAATACACCAAAAGTAATATTGTTTATCAATTTAAATGGCAGTGCCATGCTGGTTATGTCGGGTCGGGCGAACATCTTTGCATTTGCTAATTCGTATAAACCAGCACGTTCTATCTAAAATCAGACAGGGGAGGATAGGATCTGGTAGTATTCCTTCCTTCTGTAGACTTGTACTCTGCTATTGGCCAGCATTTGGTTTACAATCCATGCCGTGCCGATAAATATAAAATGGAGTGGTTCGAGGTGTTACACAGATCAGACTCCAGTGTTAAGACGTCTTTTATGTAGTTCGCCGCGTGGGGAATTATCAGGCCACGTGGAGTAATTTATTTATTGAAAAGTAAGCCTTTCTTTTGAAGTCGCCGTTATTGCTTTTATGTATCGCCGGTATTGCTTTTATGCGTTGTTGTTATTGTTGTTTTATATATTAACTGTTATTTTTAAAATTTCATTTATTATTATTATCGTTTTTAACGGGCTTCGGCTATGGCTATTGCAGGTCGTACGCTGCTTCCATTAGACAATGATGAAACAGGGGCGGAAGTTGCTCTTCCCACCCCTACAACTTCCGAATGGAACAAGCCACCGAAAGTAACAATTAATGTTACTGAATTCGCCGAAAAGGCTAAAGGATATGACCACCTTGTTGTTGACAATGGTTTACTCGTGGACTTACCAAAGTTGGAGATTATTAGAAAAGTCTTGTCGTCTTTGTGGTCGACAGGAAGACTAAACATGTGATTAGAGCAAGTTCGGAATTGTCTTCAAGCTGCTGGCGACAGTGGGGCATAGACCCCAGCGTATCATAAAATGCAAAAGTTACAATACCTGGAATACCCTTTTTTCTACGGAAGACAAGTGCGTAAAAATATCCCAAACAGAGATTATCACACCAGAATATGTTTTACGCACTGAATACAGGGGGGAAAGAAGGGCAATAGTCTCTGTTTTCAATGTACCGTTTCATGTGGAGGGTGAGCACATTGGCACATTCCTCCTTAATTTTGGTGATATAGTGGTAGTAACAAATGAGGAGTACCAAGGTATTTTGACGTTTGAGATTTTACTGGACAAAGAAGGGTTTACCAAAATCCCTTACCACTTGGATGTGGGGGACGAGAAACGCCCCATCATCATTGCGGGCAAGCGGCCGCTTTGTTGGGCTTGCGGTGGGATATGGCACATCACCATGGAGTGTCCCCAAAGGAGACCGCAACCAATTAGAGTGGAGCAACATTTAGGAGTTTTCATGTCTGTGAGGGATCCCCGTCCTCTTTCTCAAGAAATTGCTGAAGAAGACGCTACCCTGGAGGATCCTGATCGTGAGCTCTGGCAAATTGTATCCGGGAAGAAGACCCTTGGCCGCCTCACTCTAGACAAAATGCGGGAGGATGGCATGTTAGTAAATGACCCGGGTAGGGATAAATATGTCGAGGTTGTAACCCTCAAAAAGAAATTGGATGCCTTAAGAATGGTAACTCCTGAATCCCCCATCAATCCACGATCACCTCTCCCCTCCAAAATTCCACAATTTTTTCTCCCCTCCAAAATTCCACAAACCCCTAGAGAAACCGTCGACATCCAAAGATTGTACCCAGTCCCCTACAAAACCAAAACTTTGTTCACCTACAACAGTCATCCCCCATACCGCAGAAGCTCCCCAAATTAATCTCCGATTAGTCATGTAAAAAGAATAAAATCAGCCCCCTCCACTGTTCCGGATATTTCCGTGACTCCGTGGAATACTCCGCATGCATCCACCGCCAAGTCCCTGCCAGTGGCGCAGACCTTTAGGAACACTGAAAAGCCCACCCCTTCCCAGAAAAGAGCGCGGAGCCCCTTCCTGGAAAACAAAAAGAAAAGGGCACTTTACCTTCCCGGTAAAAACATTTGTTCGGTCAGCAAGCCACGGATTAACAACGTGCATTACTTTAAAAATGCTGATCTGATGAAACTAATCGGTTTCATGGAGGTGGCTGGACTGCTAGTCGAAGACCCCTGCAATTTTCCGAATGCAAAACGAGTATTGACTGCCATTCGGAAGAGAGAGGAAATTAATGACTTATGGGTAATGCTGGAGAAGGCAAATAAAGCTTTTGAATTTTCACCTCCTCTAATTATATTCAAAGACTCTGACATCAGAAATTTAAGGAAATGTTGTGTTGGGTCCCCGTAAAGATGCACCCTTCCCTGTATAGGATAGCTAAACTTACCTATCCCTTGCATGTTAGTGGTATCTCCCGTGACGGGCTCATCGATACACAGATGGGTAACTATTCACTCGGGAAAGCCATCGGCACGCTGATGACGGCGATGTTTGTTTCTGGAACCCAACCCTGCGGCACCATAATGGATCTCAAGCTTGCCAGAATAAATGTGCTAGGGTTGAGGGCTGACTCGCGAAAATTTCGACAAAACTTGGATCTGCAGCACCTCGGAGTGGATGTCTGTTGTGTTCAAGAAACTCACCTGATTCCAGGTGACCATTTGGGTGCGCTGTCTAGGAGAGCGCCTTCTCAGCGTACTTTAATTCTCACTCGAGAGGTGTTTCTTGCCTAATGTCTTTGGATGCGTCTTGTGACCCGTGCTTCAGGGATCCGGAAGGAAAACTGTGCGTTTTGGATGTTACCATATAAGGTAGGGATTTTCGTTTTATCGGTGTTTATGCGCCTAATGGTCATAGTGAGCTTGCCCATTTTATTCGTCGGGTTGAGCAGTTCATGAGTACTTCCCGAACTGTTATCTTAGCGGGAGACTGGAACGCGATCCTGGATCTCGAATTAGATCGCTTGGGATTAACATTTAACTAAGATCGGGATGCTTTCCATTTTCGGAATTTTCTTGATAAGTTTAATCTCATTGACAAGTTTCGGAATGAAAGGCCCTGTAATGTAGTGTGAACTTGGACAGGTAACCGCGGCTCCGGTACGGTACAACTTCTGAGTTATATCGACCGGTTCTTAGTTAGGCGAGTCGATGTAGGTGTATTAGATTGTCCAAGTTTCCATAACATAGTTTACTCGGACTACCGACTTGTTCGCGTTCGGCTAAACTTAGATAAACCTAATCCTAAGTTGGCCGGTTACTGGAAGCTCAACACGTCGTTGTTTAATGTACAGGGCTACAGGGACGGGTTACTATTAACTCACCAGTGGGAATTGACGGGGGCTGTTATTGGGAATAGGTGGTGAGCCAATCTTAAGGATGCCATTAGGTACTTTTCTGCTAATTTTAGCAAACGACTCAACCAAAAATCTAGGGTAGCTAAAGCGACACTACAGTCTAGTTTAGATCGAGCGGTGAAGGAGGGGGATAGTGTTAATGTAAACATAATTAAGGCCCAGCTTTCCCCTTGACAGAAAAGGAACACCAAGCTTTAGCGATTAGGGCTAGGTTAAAAAGAATGCCACAGGAGGTAACAAACATCTCTGCTGAATTGCGTGCGGAGGAGCTTCAACAAGCGGTCAATCGACACATCGCGCAAGTCACATTGCCGGATGGACGAACCGTGACCACAAACGTCGGTGTTCTGGGGCATGTAGGTCGCACTTTCAGGAGCTTTTTGCCAGGGAACCCGGTCTGTCATTGGAACAGTTTGACACCTATTTGGCTGACTTTCCTCGCCTTTGGGCGACTGAAGCAGCTAGGTGTGAAGGGAATATAATGGAGGATGAGGTGATTGAGGCCTTGAAGCGTGTTGGTCTTCACAAGTCTCCGAGGATCGATGGTCTGCCTTACGAAGTGTATTTGAGGATGTCGCACATCTTTGTTCCCTTGCTGGCAGTTTTATTTAACTCATAGTTGAAGAATGCTTCAATACCCAACCACTTTACCATGGCTAACCTGAAGCTGTTACGCAAAAAGAAAGATGGTGGGGATGGGTTAGATAATTATCGGCCCTTAACAATACTTAATACAGAGTTTAAAAAAATTGGCCAAGGTTCTTGCTAATCGTCTGCAGCTTGTCCTAGTTGACCTGATTAGCCCTGAACAAACTTGTGCCGTGAAAGGCAGGACAATTCAGGATAATCTGCATTCTATACGCTTGATCATAGAAAAAGTCGACACTGAAGCCGCGCTGATCAATTTAGATCAGTCCAAAGCCTTCGATAGGGTAGACCATCGTTGGAGACAGTTCTATCAGCGGCTGGTTTTGGCCCGCAGTTTTGCTCGTGTGTTCACCTCCTTTATGCTAATACCACGGTTCTGGTAGAAGTGAATAGAAGTAGATCGAAGCCTTTCAGTTTATCCCGATCCATTCTTCAGGGCTGTCCATTATAACCATTGCTCTATGTGTTTGCGTTAGAGCCTTTCCTGCGTAGGCTAAGGGTGAATCCGGCATACACGGTATCACTTTGCCGGGCGCTTCTACCTCGGTAAAATACTCTGCCTATGCCGATGATGTAACAGTGTTTGTGACAAACAATGCTGAAATTAATGTTGTCGGCGCAGAAATCAGATTATACGAGACAGTCGCAGGGGCCAAAATTAACTGTGACAAGTCCTGTGGCTTGCGAATTGGTGCATGGACAGGAGTTTCCCTTCAAGAGCCCTTCAGCTTGAGTGACGGGCCTTGCAAGATACTCGGCATCTGGTTCGACCCAGATCTTCAGCTGGAGAAGAATTGATCAGAAGTCCTGAAAGCTGTCGATCGGTGGATCTGTAGACATCTTTCGTTAAAGGGGAGAGCAGATGTGTGTTTTTCACACTTATATCCAATATTCACACACCGTCTTTCAATCCTTCCACTCCCGTCGGCTACACTTCTTCATTTGCAATGGGCTCTGTTTAAGTTCTTATGGCTTGGAAAGGCCCATATGGTCCATCTTTCTAAGGGCGGCCTGGGTGTGCCAAACCTGGAGATTCGTCAACATACACTCCGTCTGTACTTCCTTGATCGAATGTGTATGCAAGTTGATGGAAATGGTTCTGGAAGGAAGACGTCCAAAAAGCCTTCCCGACGTTGAGAAGTGTGCACTCGAGCTAGGGGGAGGCTCACAGAATACTTCAAGGTGAATGTTCCTTCTATCGAGAGTGTCCCCGTGCTTTGGAGGGTAAAAGAACACCTTTGTGGCGTCCTTCTGTTGCTCGAAAGGCATTATATCAAGTATTAGTAAGGGAATTCATTGGGGAGGATGCAATTGAAGGGTTCACTTTGACGAGGGGACAGCGTAACTCGATCTGGCCTTGGGCACCTGAGTCGGGGTGTCTCACTAACGACGAGGCATCTTTGTTCGAAATGCTCTCTGGGTCAGTAAGAGACTTCACTCAGCTGGCTTGGCAAGTTTGCCTATTTGTAAACTGTGTGGTGACAAGGACGAGACTTTAAATCATACCTTCTGCTATTGCGCATCATTGTGCCGCTGAGTGAGTTTGTTGCTGGGCTCATGGTTCGCATCCTGGATGTGCCGTCTTTCAACCTGGAACCTATTAATGTTTGTAGCAACTGGGTCCCGACAACTGATCGGCTTAGAAGACAAATATGTCTGACCTTGCTAGCAGTAATGAGAGGTGTGGTATGGAGGACTCGCATGAAAGTCGTTTATGGAGCTGAGGATTTTGCTTGTTTCTTGTTCGAATTTTTTGTTTTTATTGTAAGGTTCGTATTAGGGCCGAAAAGGTTAGACTCTCTTCGTCAGACTTTGCTGAAAGGTGGGTGTCTGTTGCGTATGTTTGTCGCATAAAGGGTGCAAGACTTGAGTGGTATTTAGATGTGCCTTAGGCGTGAGGATTTTGGGTCCCAAAAACAAACGTCGATCTTAACTCCGTTCTCAAAGTCTAGCTTAAGATCTATTATTAGCTTAAGATCTATTTTTAGACACTTCAAGTTCATAACTTAGCTAGTGTTTGAGAGGTATCTTCAAGCTCCCCCTTTTTTGTAAGACCCCAAGTAGGTGACAGACCATACGATTCGCCAGAGATGCGGATTCCTTTGGATATTTTCTTAAGATGTGTTAGTAATAAAGTGATCGGACCCGCATCACCTTTTCCGACTGCCAAATCTATGTATCTGCCACAGTTTCATCAGGGGGGGTCTTAATACTAACACCGTTCCCTTTCTTTTCATTGTAAATATAACTTTTTATTTCTTTATTCACCTCCAGCCCCGTTTTTTGTATTGCATTATGTTGGGTTTAAGTAGGTTAGTCATAGTATGGGGTTTTGGTGATTGAAGAAGGACGTATAGTATAAATGCGCTATTGTGGTGAGAGTAGAGTGAAAATAGAATCTAGCTAAGTTAGTTTAGGCAGAACTAGTTAGTCAAAACCGACCTTTCGCCCATTCCCCAATTTTTCGGCCTTGTGTCAAATTCTTTTTTAAAAATTTTGTATTTTTATTGGAAATAAATAACCACAGAGTAGACTGCAAAAACAATTTAAAAATTTTGGAGTCTATCTCTATTGCGGTTCGAAATCCTTGTTTATGTCGGCAAAAGGAGACAACAAAAGCATTATTTCTCTTTGGGAAACTTTGGCTCTTTTTTCCCTCGTAATTATTTTCTCCCTCGTTGTTTTAGTCGCTTTTAAACGCCGTATATACAGATTAAATCTTTCTTCTAATCGTTTTTTTATTCATAATTTTTGGCACAGCTGAATTCCCCTGTAGTGCTCTTTAATCTCGCCAATAATATTGTTTTGTTTGCATTCGATTTTTTCCTGAAGAGATGATAGTCGACAGAGCTCTCGAGAAATTTCCGCATATTTTATTTGAACTTCTCTCTTTCTCCCCCTCTCTCTCTTTGTCTGTATATATATATATATATATATATATATATATACATATATACATATATATATATATATATATATATATATATGTGTGTGTGTGTTTGTGCGATGAAGAGAGAGAGAGTTCCTCTCAGTTACGTGCTAAATAATGATGGTGGAGCATCGCAGAAATAAACAAGAACTAGAATTCATGCAGCAAAACACCCAGATAGCATCATATAACCGAGAGAGCGGGAAGATAACAAAAGATCGACCCAATTTTTAGCTGGATGCAAGAGAAAAATGTCAACACGAACCATGGAAGCCAATCGAATTAAAGGAATGCTGTCTTAATAAAATCAAATATTTTTTGACAAAAAGGCTAGTCACAAAAGAGGAGTCGAACTGAAGACGATCAAAAGAGTCAATCTGTCACCCCCTCACTCTATCTCCGCTCCTACCACACTTCCGATTATCAAATGAACAACACTGTTTTTATAAAACAAATGTGTAACTTATTTTATAAACACAGTAATATTCCAGACGCGTACAGTTGAAAAGAGAACGGAGACGTATAGAAAATATAAACTCATTTGCAAATGACGTAGTGCTTTAAATACGTATCCAGACTTTTTGTATGGCCAGTTTTATTGATAGTATACACATGAAACTCTGGTCCCATTTGAAGTAATCTTCTCCGGTCGGAATGCACTTTTTGTACCGTTTAAACAACTTCTGGAAAGACCTACGGAAGTTCTCTTGTGTGAGCGTGTCAATAACCCGCTTCACAACCTCTTTAATCTCCTCCATTTTCTTATAACTATAGCCTCTGAGGTTTTCCTTGAGCTTAGCATATTACCAATAGTTACAGGGAGCAAGGTCTAAACTATGGGGAGGGTGAAGAACTGTCTTGATGCGCATCTTGGCCATGGCATCGTTTTTCTTTCTGATCTTCTCTTGGGAGAAATTTGACCAAATCTTCAGCATCTTCAGTTCCTTGCAAATAATTGTGTGTACAGTTTTCACATTGACATCAAACTGTGTACTTATTGTCTCTATAGACACACGACGGTCTTTATCCATGAAATTCTTTATTTGGCCAATCAACTCTGGTGTTCTGACTTCATTATCCTCCCACACCTCTTGCTATCCTTCACAGACTCTCGGCCTTACTTGAATCTTTTATGCTACTAAAAAAATTATGCCCGAGTCATGCAAGATTGTCCAAAGCAGTCTGAAGCATTCCATATGTTCTGTGAAATTTATCCAAGTTTAAAACGTAATTTTTCTTCATATCGTTCTTTTAAAGTGTCCTTAATTAAGACTTAATTAAGACTTAATTAAGACTTCTACTCAGTCATAGCTGACTGTACGAGAACATGCTACCATCGAAAATTAAATAAGGTTTTTGTTCAAAATTCCGTGGAGATTCTCGAGTTCGACAGAATAATTCCCAAGTTTGATAAGATACCATGAAGAAGGTAAAAAATTACATGGTCCAAAACGTTGTGCAAGTAATACTCAAGATGTGAACATTAGTCCGAAGAATCCATGTAATACGAATTCTCAATTCTCATATCCAAACTTAGGAACCGAAACTTTCTATTCGTGTATTATTTCTATATGACAGTAAAGACAACATTGAATCTTAAGTATATAAATGCAATTTGTCGTTTCTTCTCAAAACTAATCGTGATTCGTAATTATGATATCTCTTGAACAGTCCGATAATTAAAATATGACACAACCAATGAAAGCCAAATTGGCACTTACTGCTTATTAAATATATATATATATATATATATATATATTTGTTAGACAGATTTTCGTACTGTAACGATGTGCACCGTATCATACAGCACCTCCCTCACCCACATAAATGTTCAACTTATACGTGTCTAATACTATAATATGTTATATTATAATATTTCTTATATAATATTGATAATAGTCCATGTCCTGATTAATGTAGTATTTAACCAATTGTTCTGCTTGCCTCTTCACTCGGGTTTTATGATTTGGTGACGCTAGATCTAGATAACATTAGATTCATATTAATTTTTAAAAACGTAAGTAAGGTTATGGCAGATTGATTTTATATTATTTTCTCACCTGTGTATGTTAGAAGGTGCGTCTATTTTCTTGCCAAAGTCAAACTTTTTTCATGCGTCATTTGAATAGTTACTATGATGATCAAATGCTCCATGTTCAGATTCTGACTGCAAGTAAAGCCTCTGGGTGGTTTCTTTAGGTTGTATTTAAAAAATATCCCTTAAAGCTGCAGTTTTAATATTGAGACTATGTTAGGTCTTGGGCCTCAAGTTCAGGTCAATCCTGCAGACCGTGCGGAACGTTCAGCGCGGCTTCTTCAGGTGACATCTATTCTATACAGGATTCTTTGTATGAATTGTTTTACTTTCCAAAAGTGTCAAATTAGTTTTGAATAAACTGCACGTTTTTAATCTTCTTGATGTTTTCTTCAGTGTGTCATCACACCGTCAATTGGTATCGATCATAGGCGATAGGTGCAAATGCATATCCAATATAGACGTGACAATTTGACTCAATATCAGATCAGTTGTGTTTCCAATTTTCTTATTGATTAGTGCTATGTTTTTCTATAAATAAATTAGTGTTGTCTTATTATCGATTATTTTTGTCTTCTATTTTCTTATCGGTTATGTCTGTTTCTCTTCGAATAGTTTTGTCTTCCTTTTCATATCTACATTTTTGTCCTCATTTTTATTGGTTAGTTTTGCATTCTCGATTAGTTTTTTCTACTTTTTCTCCCTTTTCTTATCGATTAGTTCATCAGTCGAATGCAAAAATTCTAAATAGTAGAAACACTTTTTATAAAATAAGTTCTAGCATAACAAGTGGGATTAGAGCGAGAAATTAAGAGACTAAAAAAGAGAAAGTTGGCGAGAAAGAGAGTGAACTGAAGCCATTAAGGAGACGAAAAAAGAGAAAGAGTTATTTTGAACAAAAAAAAGGAAGGGAGTAAGAGGTACAGGATTAGCCATCTTATTGCGAAATTTAAATATTATTCTGGGGTTTTTGATTCTCACCAGACGTACATAAAAACGAATGATATCACGGAATCAACCTTAAAAATCAACGAACAGAGGAAGATAGGAAGGCAGAGAAAGTAAGAGAGAGAAGAAGAGAGAGAGAGGAAGAGAGAGATATCGAGATGCTGATTAAAAATGTTGATATTTTTAAATTATTTTCCTTTTCACTCTTTCATCAGCCGAGTAACACTGCTAATTGTAAAAGGATTATTTACCACCTGAGAAAATCTTTCAACTAACATGGATCAGACTAATTAATGTTAGTATTTTTAAATGGCAGACACGTTACAGCCACCACAACCTGATCAGACGATATTCAAGATGGCATACCAGCGTGTATTATGTGCACAGACACATGCCGGCGAAAGCGAAGGCAATGTACATATTGGATTTAGTCTTTATCGTTCTTCACGTGCTGTTTGTTTTGGTGACTCCGTAAGCATCGACACACGCAGCTGAGAGAATAGAATTGGAAAAGAATGCGGTCAATGCAGTAGACAGCATAATCACTAATATAATTCAATTTTTAACGGGTAAGATGTGTGAAATTCGTTTTAGTATTGAAATGTAATTATATATTTATATTTTTCTAATAAAAGAGGTGCATTATATTCGAGAAAGTTGCGTGATAACTTAATGGTTTATAGAGAGTTGATGAATAACATAAATCCGTGTTCAAAAACATGAGTGTGCAGCATTAAACATCAAAACATTCAGCGAATTATTATGATTATTTCAGAACTACTGCCAAGCATAATGGTTCTAAATGTGAGCAGTATTTAATTGAATTTTATGCGAAAACGGTAAAATGGAGTTGTAATATCATGAACATTAAGAAAACTTATATATATATATATATATATATATATATATATATATATATATATATATATATATATATATATATGAAGGATTTTAATAGCACTGGGGGAAATGCCATTATTGAAATTGAGGACTTTTTTTTACGTTTAATCGATAAGAAATACTACAAAGTCTGAAAATCTAATCCCCAAAACCAGTATGTAGTTCAAATTATTTGAACCGAATGAAGGGGGAAAAAAGTATGAATAAGGGGGGGGGATAAAAAGAATTAAATTACCGAAGATATCTTTCGGCCGATTCATTTCAACTGTAACATTGGCGGATTTAAGAGATTAAAAAAAAAATAATATCGAGGTCTAAAGACCAAAATTAACGAATGAGGGGGTGGAATTAATAAATGAAGTTTGGAGAGACGGGGAAGCATTCTCAAACTACACCCATAAGTTTACATACTCATAGTTCGGCCATTGGTGAACACTTATTAAAGTGTCGAGTCTGCACTGGAGGTTACACAGATGGAACATTCTCCATTTTACACAGAGCCCGCTCGAGAAGACATTTGAAAATTATCGAAGCGGTCACGATTATTTTACGAAAACCAACTCTGTGTAAGCAAAAAGAACACACCCATAATCTAAAATTTATGGGTGTAGTTTGAGAATGCTTCCCCGTCTCTTCAAACTATAT
Organism: Euprymna scolopes; assembly: GCF_053919585.1. Lineage (NCBI taxonomy): Eukaryota > Metazoa > Mollusca > Cephalopoda > Sepiida > Sepiolidae > Euprymna > Euprymna scolopes. Next base: position 115,059,256 of record NC_136497.1, read on the forward strand.
TGCCCGATTTTTAGTTCTTTTACGAATTCGTTCATAAAGTACTGCCTCATAATTATTATTCTGCCCGAATGGATGAAAGGGAATTGCAAACTGCACTGTTATAATAATCTGTTGCCGATATTGATGGAGTGATACTCTAAGAAAACATCTCATGTTATGGGAGTAAAAATGAGTAATTAAATTCCTAGCAACTGTGCATTGAGAAATTCTGGAGCACAAAAGATTGTTCGTTTTAATGGCGCCATTCCTGTCATCGTAACTCTTCAACTTTCTGAGTAAAACATCTAAAGCTGGAACGACTTTCGTGGTATTTTAAAATGAGTGAAACAGGAAATAATATAACCACCACGTATGATTAGAGAATTCACATTATAGTCATTAAAGACCAATGGATCGACCATGCATTACAATTTATTCTTAGCACCTTTATAGCAATAAAGGAGAAGCCTTAAATTCTAGACATTTTCTAGAATCAAAACGAAATAATAGATTTTAATAAAAAATAAATTAAGAATTCTTGATATTAGGTTTTGTATCATTATATGTTGGTTTCGCATTTCTTCTTTATACCTATCTTCTTAAGAGGCCATGTCAAACTGTTTTTGTTTGGATAATTATCTTTATCTTTCCTGGAATGGACGTTCATCTAATATTTATAGAATTTCATGTGCAAATAAGATTCTCTTTTCAGAAATTTATTTGTTTATCTGTGTAACAATTCTTTCGTAGCTTAGCATAATTTTTTTTACCGGAAATTTATATTTGAACTAGCAGGCCGGCCGGCATTTCCCGGTTGTAAAATTCGCTTAAATATGATATTTTGATTAATGCCGATTACGTATTTAATATTATATTATATTTGATCTAATACATAGTAATGTTTTAAAAAAGTAAAAAAAAACGACTCCTGCGCCACCAACGAGGATCGAAACCAAAAACGCTTAGCTTACAATTAACTTTATAATGCCTGAGCTATGAAGGTATATTCGCTGCAAGGCTAAAAATGAAAAAAACAAACATGAACCAATAGCTGTTACATTACGAATGCATATTTGTAATGCCGTCATTCGACCATTCACCTGGCAAATTCAATTTGTTTAATTTTCACACTTTTGAACCGATTGTCCTCGGTTAAAACCCAAATATAAAGTTTCGCATGGGTTCGAATACCCTATGTATTCAGTTCCATGTCATTATACCAAAAACTGATAGAGGAGTTTGGTAGGCAAACGTTTTTAAACAAAAATATATACACATACACAAATATATATAGAAATAGTTTTGTGCTTGCTATAATCTGTTTACTCAAATTTTACGTAGCTATAAATCATGTAGAATATCTGCATGAATATAATTACACGTACTAGTTTACGAAAGATGGTTATCCAATGAGAAAATCGAACAACTCTAATAGGAAATTTATTAAAATCAATGTTTAAAAGAATGTGCAAATAAGCTAGGTCTTTTGCAGATGAATGCAATTCCACGACCCATATATAACAACGTTGTATTTTCCTTTTAAATAAATAGAAAAAAGAGTTTCTAATATGAATATCAATACACACACAATAACAACATACAGAAGTATAGGTAATCAGTATTCACGTAGCGTTGTTCGGAATTCTTCGTACTTTAATTTTCGTTTTGATTCTCTAAAATTTTGTTTTTCTTTACCAAATTATTTATTGTTAATTATAAAGTCAAAATTCAATCAAATAAAAAAAAATACCTGGCTTTGAAAATAAACTTGATACTCCGAACTGGGAGATAAATACAGTAAAATCATATAGCATGCCTTTCCCCAATACACTCACAAAGCGATAGCTTTATTTACATTACGGACAAAGGTAGACGCAATAATTCGCTAGAAGAATTTACAACAAACATAAAGATATTAAATCTTTACCCTATAGAACAAGAGATATCTGAGCTTTAAAAATATAACACAGGGGGGATAACTCTAAGCAAACGGACAGTCATTAACAATTCAACAATTATTACTTTTAAACATATGCTTTTGAAAGTTAAATTTACTTATTAGGGCACTGTTTGTCCATTAAATAATTAAGTGAACTAATTAATTAAAAACGGTTATGGCGTGATAATTGTGTTTCTATATATACTCTCTCTATATATATAGACATGAGAGGGAAAGACGGATAGATATTTTGTCTCTTTATATGTACAGCGTGGAACGATAACATTGTCGCCCCAGAAAAGACGACATTATTCCATTGCCGTTTGAGGAAAACCAATTTTCTTTTTTTGTTGCAGGCCGTCTTCTAGTTGGCACGTTGTGTACAAATTTCAAGAGCGATGGGAGTCTTTTACCATGTCTGAAAGTGACACAATATTCAACGAGCGAGATCGGTTATGTGCCGCTGTACAACCCATGCTCTCTATTGATCCAGGTTATGACAACAGAACCATTGCCAGTACCTAGTGCAAATCCGGATAACAGAGACGTTCCCAGGGTGATAAAAACACAGTTTTCAGCCGTGGTTATAGTCTTTGATGGGGTTTCAGTGAAGGCCGAATAATGCCACCTCACATCTTCGAAGTCGGCTTGAAAGTCAACACCAAAATGTACCCAGATGTGCTGACGAGTCTGGTGATCCCTAGTTCGATCAGGTGACCACTGGCAGATCCTGGGTGTTGCAACAGGCCTCGGCGCTGGTCCACAAGTTCAAAGAAACCCAGGCTTGGCTTCAGAAGAGTGATACGACCTAAGCCCACTGGACTACTTCGTTTGGTCATACGTCGAGAATATTACCAGCATAACCTCCCACAATACCAAATCCAGCATGCTCGCAGCTATCTCCCGAGTATTTGTGAGCTTTCGCCGACGCCTGTGGAAAAAAAACATGCCCCTAGTTCCGGAGGCAGTGATTGAGACTGAAGGCAGTTACATTGAGTAAATGTCAGCTCCACTACATTACTTGAATTGATTTCTTCAATAAAACTTTTTAAATAAAGTTATAGTATTGTTTTATTAAGGGGGCAATTTCATTGTTCCACCCTGTAAATACATTATGCATCCCAATGAGAAGTTGGATCTTTTATTCAAAATACTTACAGCAACGAAGAAACGGCTGTAAATATTTTAGTAAAAAAAAAGGTTGCTTTTTGTAAAAAAAATCTCTGAAATGAAATATTAGTATTGTGTAAACTAATAAAATCTATTGAGCTTTACTCTTAATTTTAACTACATTAATGAGAATATCGGGTTATTACACGATACTTTCCCAAACGAGACACTTGGCATGTTCATTTGAATATGAAACAGGTGATCGTTGAATTCAATTTTTTGAATGGTCTTCACTTAATGGGGTTAAAGATTGTAGGCAATTCGTAACGGCTTTTTTTAATGTTAACGTCTATCCACGTCAATAAAACCATGGTATGTAATGTTTAGTTTAAAGAAAATGTATATAACATCACATATTTTACAATCGAGCATTACAATCGATTTATTTTTAACATATTATGCTGCACTATATATATATATATATATATATATATATATATATATATATATATATATATATATATGTAACATAAATATTTCGTTAATGAAGTCAAACTTAAAAGTAAAGCCCAGTAGATTTTAAAAGTTTACCCAGTACTAATAATAAATTTCAGAGAAATTGAAAAAAAAAACAACAACGTTGTTTTAACAAAAACAAATTACAGCCGTTTCTTTATTGCTGTAAGTATTTTCGCTACAAAGTTTACTTTTCATAATTTCTGAGGGATTGGAAAATATCAATTATAGTGAGATTTCTCATATTTCTATGGTTGGAATCACCTTATAAACAAAACCTGCACAAAATAACTAAATTTTTTCATTGATTTCTATTAATTAGTATTTTCCCTTTGTTAAGATAAGCTTGACGGAGTTTTACTCCCTGGTTAACATGTACGCTTACTGTCAACCTCTGCACTTTATTATTTGATAATAGATTTTACGTTTTATTGGTTATAAACTTTTGCACATACTTTTAATGGTAATAATATTTAACATTTTCGAACATTAACAAATAATTCGTACGAATGATTTGAAATCACAACGTCTAATTACTTAACCAGATTTTTTCATTAATTAAATTTATACAAAAATTCAAGCACGCGTTACGGTATCCTAATTTAGTCGTTGCATTTCGATACCGATATTTCTAACAAATGGTTTAACATTGTTGTTTTTGGATCATAATTCATCTCGGACTAATAGTTAGCTATCTTTTTTTTCAAACTTAAACTAGCATTTTTAAGTCCTTACGTCAAGTGGCTTTATAGTTTGTCTAGATCGGTTTCCAAACAATTTATTATAAATTAGGTAAACAGATAAAATATTACTAATATTCGTTACGATTACCTTAATTTTTTACATGAATTTGTTCGGACTACTATGTTGATATTGTTTGCTATATTCACAACGTATCACTCAAATAACCTTAAGTCTTCATGTGAAGTAGGTATAACTTGGGAACATTCTATTGAAACATGGAAATGCGACTAGAATTACAAAGTGATCCTTTATTTATTCACAGGTGTAGAGTGTTATAATCAGATTATTTATGATGAAATATACATATTAATTTATTTTATTCTTGATTATTGTCGACTACATTGTCGACTTCAACTTCCGGAAGATTAAGAACTGATTGTTAACACCTATAACCAATATGCTATGAATATATAATAAAGATTCCTAAGTCAGAGTAGATGGTTCTTAAATTAAAAAATATACCCATGAAGAGGTTACATTGGCTACATACTCTTGAACATAATAACTCGGCTGAAAGCAATAGTTCGAATAATTAAAAAACAAAACAAAATACCAATCCTTATCTAAAAAAATGCGAACGCATAATGTTTGGTTTTATAAAGTTAAACAAAATCAAAATCAAATGTTAATAGTTTTTACTATTTCTTAAGATCTACATTTTATTCCATTAAAAAATATCAAGTAGGTTCGTTGTTTCAAAGCTTATGACGATGTCATCAAGCAGAGAGCACATAAATCTCCTAATTTCCATTTTGACTGGGACTGTTTGAAAAGTTAAAAACAAAACATGAAATAGCTTGTCTATCTATTAATTCTCGTAAAATATTTCTATCATATTTTAAAAAACATCTTTTTTTGCGTTTCCGCTTTTCTGTCAAACATTTTTGAGAGAAAATATGCAATAGAAATCTCTTTGCATGTTTCCCCAGTCATTTAAATGAACAAAAAAAAACTGTTGGCAAAAGTATGACGTCTCGTGTAATTTACTAGATGTCATATATTTAATTGCGTCTTTGGTTAGACCAGTTATTGCAAAAGCGTATCGTACCACTCACAAGAGAGCGTTGCAGCAATCTAAAGATTCAACGAAGTAAAATGAGAGTGACCGAGAAATGTAAAATATGTTACGGAACATTAAAGCGAACATATACTTCCACAATGCTATTCCATTTCAATTTACCTGTGATTGATCAGTGTCGCTTGACTAATTGAGTTCATTCCTACACTTTATGATATTTATCTGAGAATACGCATTGGTGTTTCATGTCGTATGGACGTTATCACTTTTCGCGTTTAAATGTGATCGTTCGATCAAAAAACTAGTGGTTAGATATTAATCTGATGTCGCTAAGGTAAAAATTCTGAATTGATCCATTTTGCAATTGTTCTAATTTCGTCGAAGATACGCAGTAGTATTTTAAATAAATACATTTAAAAAATTAGCATTTGTTTCATTGATTTGAAAAACATTTAGTTGACGATTATTTTGTGATAACATTATGAATATTTATTGTTGTAAAAGGTATAACATTGCTACAATTTTAAGTAATTAAATAACGTTGTACTCCTTATTTTTGCAGAGGATATTTTTATCGTATTTTCCATGCCAAATGCTCGCCTGAGCTCCAATCTATGCCAATCTTTCACAAAAATCTCTCTTTTAGCTGAAATCGCTATCAATATATTCCCCTGTGCTTAAACTTAGACGTAGATTCCATGAACAAAGCTTCGTTCTTCAAACTGCATGTCTGTGGAACCCTCTTCTGTTTTCCTGCTTTCCAGCTGAATACAATACGGTCGTGTTCAAGTCCAACGTAAACAAGTTCTTGACGAGCCGTCTCCTTAAGTAATCCAATTTACAAAATTTCCACTACCAAGGATTGCTACGATATTGCCTTTATTGACTACCATGTACGCTCTAACCAATATTCTTGAGTGGCCTCCGAGCCTTGATCAATAGTGATTTCTACATAAAAAGGATAATTAGAAGACACTAAAATGTATTTTCATGAAATAAGGCTTATTCTAATTATTATACTATTATTATAAGGCTAATTCTCCAAAATATGTTCAAAGATGCCGTCGATTTTCCACAGAATCTTCAGTGTTTCTTCGTATTTCGGCTGTGTATTTGTTACCTTCTTTTATTGTCATTTTATATCAGTAAATTCAACGCCACTTTCGCTGTGGCGACCATTGATTTCCTTATGAGAGATGAACGAGTAGATGTCTGAATGTTTAAACGTCTCTACTTTTCAAATCTAGAGTAAAACAGTAAAAACACATTTTTATACTTTTTCTAATCATCAGTGTTATAATTTATTTTTCTTGTGCTCTGCGCTTAATTTGCTGGCCTCCAGGATCAGAATTTATCTGATCTGGTGAAGTATTTTTCTTGATGTTATTACTTGATGCATGAACATCAGGAATACGTAGCGGACCAGTATGATCTCCTCCAGGTATGAGTTAAATACTCGCGCCAACCCGCAGATCAAGCGTGGCGAGTATGGCAAATTCCAAGGACTATGACGTACAAGAATGATAAACGACCCTCAGTTCCGCAGCAGTTCTCGAGCCACCGTTTCCGGCAGAAGCGGCACATCAACAGAAAAGAGGGTGCTACAAATCTTTGGATTCGGACAGGCTGCCACTGGAAAATAAACATTGAAACGTACAACATAAGGTCAGTGTCTACTGATGTTAGAGTCACTGAATTAGAGGACGAATTTCAGAAGATCAAATTTGTTATAGGAGTATGCGAAGCCAAACACAAGGGTGAAGAATATCTCATCCTTAAGAACAGCGGACACCACTTATGCTATAAAGGGGGAACACATCCTACAATGGGGTCAGTTATGTGGAAACAAAAGTACAAAACTATACTAAACCTCTCCTTCAAAAAGGCCCTGGTTTGTCCATTCGACTCCAATTTTTCTTACTTCAAAACATTTTGAAAATGGTTTTAGTGATCCTACAATTATTGGTATACACAAGTAGTCTGAAAATTCCAGTTTTCATTTTGCTCATCGCCAGATTTAATGCATTTAGTTAGTTTTTTTTTTTTCGCCTGCTTTATTGATCTTTAACTTATGATCTGGTACATCAACATCTATTGCCGTTTGTTTTTTGATTGTATAATATTATCACATCTGGTATTGCTATTTTAGTGAGTTTACCCTGCTTAAATATATGTAATTTTATATCGCACCTAGTATATAAAACATATGTTCAAACAATGAAACACAATCAATACACAAAGTTATGCAGGTTTCACTCGATTTAAATATTGGTCACTAATGCGTAAATAGGTTCTGTGACTGACATGTGCAGCAGCACCCAAGATTTATATATCAGTGTCTTAGTCAGGCACATTACGGCGAAAATGAGTTCGTCTAAAGGCTACAAAAAAAAAAACGACACCAGAGACATTTAATGAGTAATCCCGATGTTGTTCTGGTAGTTTTTTTAGGTCGTATCGACGGAATTGTTCGCATCGTGTTGTCTCGTGTTGACGGAGTTATTCGAGACCGTGCTCGGTTGTATTGAGAGTATTATTCCTGATCGTGTCGGGTTCTGTTGATGAAAGTGTTTTGTACCGTGCCGGGTCGCATGGACAATATTGTTCGTGTTTAGTCGTGTAGACTGAAGCGTTCGGTTTATTTTTGTAGTTCAGTTGACTTGACAGTCTTACGGCCAATATATATATATATATATATATATATATATATATATATATATATATATATATATATAAGCGAACGTGTCTGTGTATCTGTGTGTCTGTATGTCTGTCTGTGTACATTTCCCAACGCAATAACTCTGTCAATTTCCAGTATACAGACGCGAAACTTGATATACAGGGTACTGATATTTTGGAAAATCTTTGTAATTCGTTTTGGGACAGAAATTTGGCTGTTAAGGAGTCCAAGTTTAACGATTTGACCTTTGAGAACTCTACCAAACTCCTACGACAATTTTGAGTCTAAACACTTGAAATTTTAGATATAGGTTCCTAGGACATGGATCTAACTTAATAACTTGCTTTGAGCCAAAAACCATAAATGTTAAGGGGTCATAATAGGGGACAAAGTTTTTTTAAATTTGACCTTTGCGGTTTCTACCAAATTACTCAGACAATTTAATTAAATACCTAGTGCAGAGTGTCACGATTAACACCAATCGATAGATTCGAATCCGGCGACACAAACCATCGCTGGCTTAATTAGCATGGACCGTATCAATTCGGCTGCCGTTAACCGCGTGAAATAACGTTGAAATCAAGCATTTTATTTTTTAATGTTTTTTACGTCAGTCAGAGCGATCTAATCATTATATGATATATATATATATATATATATATATATATGTATATCCGTTTGTCATCCTTCATAACGTTACAGTTCCATCATTTTATGAAATTCTCAGTGAAAAGGTCCAACAATAGCAGTGTTCTTACTACTCCATAGCTAATTTCAATCACAATCAAGGTAAAAAAACAATCAACGATGCTGAGACCCACTGCATTACTATTTCGTTTATTATTTTACTTTCTATTAGTTCAAATAATAACAACACCATGTAGTGTTCCTGGATTTGAGTGACAACAAGACTTTCTAGGTTTCCAGCATTCTTCATTTCCTTCCGAAACTTTTGCAGATTTTTTAGGTTCTTACAAATTTGGGCTGCCATTGACTTACCATTTGTAACATCCCTTTAAGGGGAAACCCAGATAGTGCCTTCAGATTTCAGTTTTCGCATTATCTGCTACGTTTAAGGATCATTCTATGTGATAAAGATCTATGCGTGTGCTACTGGATTTTTATTTGAGGGATTAGAGTGTGACACTTTTTATTTACTGTGGTCGTTTCAATTATATTGGTCTCATTATTTAATTAGTAGTCATAAGAGTCTTAACATGAGTTTCATTATGTAATTAGTCATCAGAGTCATAACATTAGTTTAATCATGTAATTAGTCATAATAGTCATAACATTAGTTTAATCATGTAATTAGTCATAATAGTCATAACATTAGTTTAATCATGTAATTAGTCATAATAGTCATAACATTAGTTTAATCATGTAATTAGTCATAATAGTCATAACATTAGTTTCATCATGTAATTAGTCATAATAGTCATAACATTAGTTTCATCATGTAATTAGTCATAATAGTCATAACATTAGTTTCATCATGTAATTAGTCATAATAGTCATAACATTAGTTTAATCATGTAATTAGTCATAATAGTCATAACATTAGTTTAATCATGTAATTAGTCATAATAGTCATAACATTAGTTTCATCATGTAATTAGTCATAATAGTCATAACATTAGTTTAATCATGTAATTAGTCATAATAGTCATAACATTAGTTTCATCATGTAATTAGTCATAATAGTCATAACATTAGTTTCATCATGTAATTAGTCATAATAGTCATAACATTAGTTTCATCATGTAATTAGTCATAATAGTCATAACATTAGTTTAATCATGTAATTAGTCATAATAGTCATAACATTAGTTTAATCATGTAATTAGTCATAATAGTCATAACATTAGTTTCATCATGTAATTAGTCATAATAGTCATAACATTAGTTTAATCATGTAATTAGTCATAATAGTCATAACATTAGTTTAATCATGTAATTAGTCATAATAGTCATAACATTAGTTTAATCATGTAATTAGTCATAATAGTCATAACATTAGTTTCATCATGTAATTAGTCATAATAGTCATAACATTAGTTTAATCATGTAATTAGTCATAATAGTCATAACATTAGTTTAATCATGTAATTAGTCATAATAGTCATAACATTAGTTTAATCATGTAATTAGTCATAATAGTCATAACATTAGTTTCATCATGTAATTAGTCATAATAGTCATAACATTAGTTTCATCATGTAATTAGTCATAATAGTCATAACATTAGTTTCATCATGTAATTAGTCATAATAGTCATAACATTAGTTTAATCATGTAATTAGTCATAATAGTCATAACATTAGTTTAATCATGTAATTAGTCATAATAGTCATAACATTAGTTTCATCATGTAATTAGTCATAATAGTCATAACATTAGTTTCATCATGTAATTAGTCATAATAGTCATAACATTAGTTTCATCATGTAATTAGTCATAAGAGTCATGACATTAGTTTAATCATGTAATTAGTCATAATAGTCATAACATTAGTTTCATCATGTAATTAGTCATAATAGTCATAACATTAGTTTCATCATGTAATTAGTCATAATAGTCATAACATTAGTTTAATCATGTAATTAGTCATAATAGTCATAACATTAGTTTCATCATGTAATTAGTCATAATAGTCATAACATTAGTTTAATCATGTAATTAGTCATAATAGTCATAACATTAGTTTAATCATGTAATTAGTCATAATAGTCATAACATTAGTTTCATCATGTAATTAGTCATAATAGTCATAACATTAGTTTCATCATGTAATTAGTCATAATAGTCATAACATTAGTTTCATCATGTAATTAGTCATAATAGTCATAACATTAGTTTAATCATGTAATTAGTCATAATAGTCATAACATTAGTTTAATCATGTAATTAGTCATAATAGTCATAACATTAGTTTAATCATGTAATTAGTCATAATAGTCATAACATTAGTTTAATCATGTAATTAGTCATAATAGTCATAACATTAGTTTCATCATGTAATTAGTCATAATAGTCATAACATTAGTTTCATCATGTAATTAGTCATAATAGTCATAACATTAGTTTCATCATGTAATTAGTCATAATAGTCATAACATTAGTTTAATCATGTAATTAGTCATAATAGTCATAACATTAGTTTCATCATGTAATTAGTCATAATAGTCATAACATTAGTTTCATCATGTAATTAGTCATAATAGTCATAACATTAGTTTAATCATGTAATTAGCCATAATAGTCATAACATTAGTTTAATCATGTAATTAGTCATAATAGTCATAACATTAGTTTCATCATGTAATTAGTCATAATAGTCATAACATTAGTTTCATCATGTAATTAGTCATAATAGTCATAACATTAGTTTCATCATGTAATTAGTCATAATAGTCATAACATTAGTTTAATCATGTAATTAGTCATAATAGTCATAACATTAGTTTCATCATGTAATTAGTCATAAGAGTCATGACATTAGTTTAATCATGTAATTAGTCATAATAGTCATAACATTAGTTTCATCATGTAATTAGTCATAATAGTCATAACATTAGTTTAATCATGTAATTAGTCATAATAGTCATAACATTAGTTTCATCATGTAATTAGTCATAATAGTCATAACATTAGTTTCATCATGTAATTAGTCATAATAGTCATAACATTAGTTTAATCATGTAATTAGTCATAATAGTCATAACATTAGTTTCATCATGTAATTAGTCATAATAGTCATAACATTAGTTTCATCATGTAATTAGTCATAATAGTCATAACATTAGTTTAATCATGTAATTAGTCATAATAGTCATAACATTAGTTTCATCATGTAATTAGTCATAATAGTCATAACATTAGTTTCATCATGTAATTAGTCATAAGAGTCATGACATTAGTTTAATCATGTAATTAGTCATAATAGTCATAACATTAGTTTCATCATGTAATTAGTCATAATAGTCATAACATTAGTTTCATCATGTAATTAGTCATAATAGTCATAACATTAGTTTAATCATGTAATTAGTCATAATAGTCATAACATTAGTTTAATCATGTAATTAGTCATAATAGTCATAACATTAGTTTCATCATGTAATTAGTCATAATAGTCATAACATTAGTTTAATCATGTAATTAGTCATAATAGTCATAACATTAGTTTAATCATGTAATTAGTCATAATAGTCATAACATTAGTTTCATCATGTAATTAGTCATAATAGTCATAACATTAGTTTCATCATGTAATTAGTCATAATAGTCATAACATTAGTTTCATCATGTAATTAGTCATAATAGTCATAACATTAGTTTCATCATGTAATTAGTCATAATAGTCATAACATTAGTTTAATCATGTAATTAGTCATAATAGTCATAACATTAGTTTAATCATGTAATTAGTCATAATAGTCATAACATTAGTTTCATCATGTAATTAGTCATAATAGTCATAACATTAGTTTCATCATGTAATTAGTCATAATAGTCATAACATTAGTTTCATCATGTAATTAGTCATAAGAGTCATGACATTAGTTTAATCATGTAATTAGTCATAATAGTCATAACATTAGTTTCATCATGTAATTAGTCATAATAGTCATAACATTAGTTTAATCATGTAATTAGTCATAATAGTCATAACATTAGTTTAATCATGTAATTAGTCATAATAGTCATAACATTAGTTTCATCATGTAATTAGTCATAATAGTCATAACATTAGTTTAATCATGTAATTAGTCATAATAGTCATAACATTAGTTTAATCATGTAATTAGTCATAATAGTCATAACATTAGTTTCATCATGTAATTAGTCATAATAGTCATAACATTAGTTTCATCATGTAATTAGTCATAATAGTCATAACATTAGTTTCATCATGTAATTAGTCATAATAGTCATAACATTAGTTTAATCATGTAATTAGTCATAATAGTCATAACATTAGTTTAATCATGTAATTAGTCATAATAGTCATAACATTAGTTTAATCATGTAATTAGTCATAATAGTCATAACATTAGTTTAATCATGTAATTAGTCATAATAGTCATAACATTAGTTTCATCATGTAATTAGTCATAATAGTCATAACATTAGTTTCATCATGTAATTAGTCATAATAGTCATAACATTAGTTTCATCATGTAATTAGTCATAATAGTCATAACATTAGTTTAATCATGTAATTAGTCATAATAGTCATAACATTAGTTTCATCATGTAATTAGTCATAATAGTCATAACATATGTTTCATCATGTAATTAGTCATAATAGTCATAACATTAGTTTAATCATGTAATTAGTCATAATAGTCATAACATTAGTTTAATCATGTAATTAGTCATAATAGTCATAACATTAGTTTCATCATGTAATTAGTCATAATAGTCATAACATTAGTTTCATCATGTAATTAGTCATAATAGTCATAACATTAGTTTCATCATGTAATTAGTCATAATAGTCATAACATTAGTTTCATCATGTAATTAGTCATAATAGTCATAACATTAGTTTCATCATGTAATTAGTCATAAGAGTCATGACATTAGTTTAATCATGTAATTAGTCATAATAGTCATAACATTAGTTTCATCATGTAATTAGTCATAATAGTCATAACATTAGTTTAATCATGTAATTAGTCATAATAGTCATAACATTAGTTTAATCATGTAATTAGTCATAATAGTCATAACATTAGTTTCATCATGTAATTAGTCATAATAGTCATAACATTAGTTTAATCATGTAATTAGTCATAATAGTCATAACATTAGTTTCATCATGTAATTAGTCATAATAGTCATAACATTAGTTTCATCATGTAATTAGTCATAATAGTCATAACATTAGTTTAATCATGTAATTAGTCATAATAGTCATAACATTAGTTTCATCATGTAATTAGTCATAATAGTCATAACATTAGTTTCATCATGTAATTAGTCATAAGAGTCATGACATTAGTTTAATCATGTAATTAGTCATAATAGTCATAACATTAGTTTCATCATGTAATTAGTCATAATAGTCATAACATTAGTTTCATCATGTAATTAGTCATAATAGTCATAACATTAGTTTAATCATGTAATTAGTCATAATAGTCATAACATTAGTTTAATCATGTAATTAGTCATAATAGTCATAACATTAGTTTCATCATGTAATTAGTCATAATAGTCATAACATTAGTTTCATCATGTAATTAGTCATAAGAGTCATGACATTAGTTTCATCATGTAATTAGTCATAATAGTCATAACATTAGTTTCATCATGTAATTAGGCATAAGAGTCATGACATTAGTTTCATCATGTAATTAGTCATAATAGTCATAACATTAGTTTCATCATGTAATTAGTCATAATAGTCATAACATTAGTTTCATCATGTAATTAGTCATAATAGTCATAACATTAGTTTAATCATGTAATTAGTCATAATAGTCATAACATTAGTTTAATCATGTAATTAGTCATAAGAGTCATGACATTAGTTTAATCATGTAATTAGTCATAATAGTCATAACATTAGTTTCATCATGTAATTAGTCATAATAGTCATAACATTAGTTTCATCATGTAATTAGTCATAATAGTCATAACATTAGTTTAATCATGTAATTAGTCATAATAGTCATAACATTAGTTTCATCATGTAATTAGTCATAATAGTCATAACATTAGTTTAATCATGTAATTAGTCATAATAGTCATAACATTAGTTTCATCATGTAATTAGTCATAATAGTCATAACATTAGTTTCATCATGTAATTAGTCATAATAGTCATAACATTAGTTTCATCATGTAATTAGTCATAAGAGTCATGACATTAGTTTCATCATGTAATTAGTCATAATAGTCATAACATTAGTTTCATCATGTAATTAGTCATAATAGTCATAACATTAGTTTCATCATGTAATTAGTCATAATAGTCATAACATTAGTTTCATCATGTAATTAGTCATAAGAGTCATGACATTAGTTTCATCATGTAATTAGTCATAATAGTCATAACATTAGTTTCATCATGTAATTAGGCATAAGAGTCATGACATTAGTTTCATCATGTAATTAGTCATAATAGTCATAACATTAGTTTCATCATGTAATTAGGCATAAGAGTCATGACATTAGTTTCATCATGTAATTAGTCATAATAGTCATAACATTAGTTTAATCATGTAATTAGTCATAATAGTCATAACATTAGTTTCATCATGTAATTAGTCATAAGAGTCATGACATTAGTTTAATCATGTAATTAGTCATAATAGTCATAACATTAGTTTCATCATGTAATTAGTCATAATAGTCATAACATTAGTTTCATCATGTAATTAGTCATAATAGTCATAACATTAGTTTCATCATGTAATTAGTCATAAGAGTCATGACATTAGTTTAATCATGTAATTAGTCATAATAGTCATAACATTAGTTTCATCATGTAATTAGTCATAATAGTCATAACATTAGTTTCATCATGTAATTAGTCATAATAGTCATAACATTAGTTTAATCATGTAATTAGTCATAATAGTCATAACATTAGTTTCATCATGTAATTAGTCATAATAGTCATAACATTAGTTTCATCATGTAATTAGTCATAATAGTCATAACATTAGTTTCATCATGTAATTAGTCATAAGAGTCATGACATTAGTTTCATCATGTAATTAGTCATAATAGTCATAACATTAGTTTCATCATGTAATTAGGCATAAGAGTCATGACATTAGTTTCATCATGTAATTAGTCATAATAGTCATAACATTAGTTTCATCATGTAATTAGTCATAATAGTCATAACATTAGTTTCATCATGTAATTAGTCATAATAGTCATAACATTAGTTTAATCATGTAATTAGTCATAATAGTCATAACATTAGTTTCATCATGTAATTAGTCATAATAGTCATAACATTAGTTTAATCATGTAATTAGTCATAAGAGTCATGACATTAATTTCATTACTTAATTAGTCATGAGTGTCATAACATTAGTTTAATCACGTAATTAGTCATAAGAGTCATAACATTAGTTTCATCATGTAATTAGTCATAAGAGTAGTAACAATAGTTTCATCACGTAATTAGTTATGAGAATCATAACATTAGTTTCATCATGTAATTAGTCATAAGAGTAATAACAATAGTTTCATCATGTAATTAGTCATAAGAGTCATACCATTAGTTTCATCATGTAATTAGTCGTAGGTGTCATAACATGTTTCACAACGTAATTAGTCATAAGAGCCATAACATTAGTTTCATCACGTAATTAGTCATAAGAGTCATAACATTAGTTTCATCATGTAGTTAGTCATAAGATTCATATCATTAATTTCATCATGTAATTAGTCATAAGAGTAATAACAATTGTATAATTATAAAATGTTTGATTTTATGTTCTAAACTCTTGATAGTACGAACTAAAAAACTTTACACTACGAGAAATTGAATGAATTTTATTACAACATATTGTATTCACCATGCTCATAGCACCATATTACTTTTTTTATGCCCTTCCTCATGTCTCACCGTCTTATATAGTCGGAAAAGGCTGATATTTTTGTAAAAACTCTGAATTTGTACTTATACATGCGATTTATCTATAAACAATGGGATATACGTATTTGAAGTTTAAAGTTGATTCTTTCCTCATGGGCAAATTGTGGCGAAGACACGTAGATCTGCAGAGCATAAATGATGATGTAGAGATTCAGAATAATTTATATTATTTTTCCGGTTAATTGTCTACATATGAGATAAATTCATAAATGGAGAGAAATGAGATAACTTCATCAAATTTGATATATTTGAAGTATTAAAGATTGTTTTGGTCTCTATAGATCCTTTAGGTGAGGAAAGCACTTACAAATTCTAAACAACTTTGATTGCCTTCCCAGAAAATGTTATTCATATAAGTTATATTACACAAAATAGTGTGTATACACACACACACACACACACACACACACACACACACACACACACACACATATATATATATATGTACAAGTTTGTTGAATTTTTAAATTAAAAAAAAAAAATTATTTTTTTTATAGCGATTAATGTATTTTCTTTTTCATACTGCTCCCTGAGCGTATATTATAAGAAAAGAGTTATTTGCCCTTTGTTTGCATTTTTCCCGTCCGCATTTTAGGATATTTTTACTTTTTATTTTATTTAAATATTAATCATTAATTATTTTATTGAATAATAGTTACAACCTGCATAAAAGTAAGTCATCAATATACATGCATGTTTATGAGTTTGCTCCTCATCAGTATGTTACAATAACAGAAGCCTGTTCTTGTAAGTGAGTAAATATGAAATAGAATAGTCAAGGATTCGAACTTACGAAGCTAGATTTGGAATTGAGAATTCCAATCATAAGTTAAAATAAATACAGAATACATAATGTTATTGCAATACAGAATGCTATTGAAAATAAGGAATGTAGAATCGCAATTGTTTAGCTCACACAAAATAGTAAGATATCTATTTATTGGAAAATAAATGTAATGATGAAATTTTGTATCTGCGTCTTCGTGTTGTTATTCAACAGAAAAAGTATTGTCCATTTATGTTATAAGAACCTTTGATAAAATCATAATCTAAAAATATGTGTTACAAAGTATATGTGTCAAAGTATAAATGTTATAGAAACACTCCCGTTCACAGAACTGTCAAAAGTATAAATGTCACACTCTCGGTCTATCTATCTATGTATCAAATCTCCTCTCATTGTGTATTATATGCCGTTAGCTATTGTAGTAACACGTACATTGTCTATTATATATATAAGGACTGTATCTCTCTCTATATATGTATATTGTCTCTCATATATACAGAACTGTCTGTCTGCATATCTCACCAATGTCTCCATCTCCCAACAATATGAACACTCCTAAGACTCTCTCTAGATAAAACACTAAGCCCCTTACAAATAAGAATACTAAATAAGAACAACGAAATGTACATGCATATTTGGTACATCAAAAAATAATAACACCCACTACGTAACATATTTGTAATTTGGTGAACGTGACTAGTCCACTCAAGCGAGGGTGGGTTTGAAAAAAAAAAAAAGAAATAGACGATCACACAACGCGAAAAAGAAAAAAAAAAGAAAAAAAAACAAAGGAAAAAAATGCCAAACGAAATAAAACAATAATTAAGAAGGAAAAAAAGAGAAGCACTCACACATATGCAGTATTAAAGAAAAACAAATGAACACACATACACACAATAAAACAAAAGTATACAAGAAAATTAGAAAAAAGGCCGATATGCCGCAAATAGAAAACATACGTAATGAATGAAAAAATGCATTTCATTCATTTAAAGATTGTTTAAATATACACACACACGCAGAAAGTTTAAGCAGAAAAAAATAAAGAGATTGTTTATGTCAAGATATTTTACACGAGACGAGAAATTTTGTTTTGATAATTGTTGAATACGGTTAATAAATTGTTTTGATGAACTCACACAAACACAGAGAAAAATTCAGTCAGTATGTCATTCATAAAAATTGGTATCAAAAATGTTTGCTGGAAGAATGTTTACATATGTCAATCAAAAAAAATTCAAAAGTGAGTTGCACTTAAGACGTGTTTCGTTCGGAAACGAAAATACGCTATTGTCAAAAAAAAAATAAATAAAACAAGAAGGAAGCAGATATGTGAAATAGTTGAACTTTCCAGCTTTAAATGCCATTGATTGTTTTGTCTTTGAAAAGAGGGATAATTTATTGTTTTTGTGTTAACGGACTTTGCGTTACAGAAAAGAAAAAAGTTTTCTTTTCTTGCTTGAGAAAAGTTACAACTGTTTGTGAAAATCATAGTTTAAATGCTTAATGTTACGTATTTTTTTGAAAATGTTTTAATATTGTAAACTGTCTTAAATGTATGCAAATGTTATGTTTTTGCGACAGGAATTCAAAGTCATTATTAGGTATATACATTAGAATTGAAATGATCTAGGAGAAAATAAGATTAATTAAGACGAATGGTTGCCTTAGAAATCAGCTAGAATTTTAGAGACGGGACAAAATAAATTACATGAACGGGTATTTAGAGAGTTTTCAGATGTGATAAGCCGAAAGAAAGAATTATTTTTTGACAATTGGTTCTTGTTTTTTTTATGATGCCCATAACATTTTTCCCAAGAAGAGTAACTTGGTAGGGGGATGATAAGCACTAGAGGTGACCCTAATTCGAAAAATACAGATGGGAACCTGCGATATTATGAGCTTTTAAAGCCTGCCGAATGTAACGGTTTCGAGCAAAGGAATAAGTCTCAAGACAATAAGTTTAAAATGCAGGCGTTGGACGGATACGAGAATCCTTATGAAAAAAGGGCTATGAGAGCCCGAAGGCTAATCACATATAGCATAATGAAGTGAAAGAAAAGAAAAATATACCGTAAGTACGTAGGAAAGCTATTGTAGTAACATGTACACTGTCTATTATATATATAAGAACTGCCCCTCTCTCTTTATATGTATCCTGTCTCTCATATATACAGAACTGTCTGTCTCTTTATATATACCCTGTTTATGTCTCCAATATGTATTACAACAAACATGAACAACAACAAATATATAAGTCGTGATGTAAATAAGAACAACGAAACACATCCGCATATGTGGTACATCAAAAGTCGCAGCAGTATGCAACAAGTATAACAAGACTTTATTTGACAAGGATCGAACCTACAACGGCTCCATAAGTAGTCTGGTGTGTTACCACGGGACTACCCGACCTTTGCGAATTTCATGCACGATTTTTATCGCTTATAAATTTAAGATTGTTAATTTAAAAAAAAAAAATATTTTTTTAGCGATCAATTTATTTTCTTTTTATTTCGCTAAAAAATAAAAAAAATCAACAATCTTAAATTTATAAGCGATAAAAATTATGCATAAAATTGGAAAATTACTTGTGTATCGTAATAGAAGAAATAAAAAATAAAGGAAAAAAAAGGAACGAAAAGATGAGAATAGAAGGAAAAAACAAGAAAGAAAAAATAATGATAATATAATTAATAAAATATACATAATGCATATAAGATAATAAAATTATCTATAATATAAATCTCACCTGTGTTTTAATGTATGTATGCATGCATGTATGTATGTATGTATGTATGTATGTATGTATGTAATTATGTATGTCTAAAACTTTCGACAGAGGCGACGAATCTTCACGAGATCAATATCGTTTTGAAATTCGACTCTTCGGAGGAAAAATATCGAAAAATTTGCTAAAACATTAATTCCCTCCCTTTTAACTGGACACTTTTCTACAGGGAGAGGTCGCATTTTCGCCAATATTTTCGAAAGTCATCCCACTCTTTTCTATTGACTAGCCTTAATTTAAACTTCCGCCACTTCCGGTTTGGCGATTTTTTGCAGATCTTTTCCTCCTTCACTGTACGGGATCGACCCTGCCTGCCTACTACCACTTTTTTTTTGCTCAAAACACACCTGAAAATACCCGGGCAACGCCGGGCACCCAGTTTAGTTATTAATAAAAGCATCAATACAATCATAGATAATAAAAATAAAATAAATAATAATAGAAAAATCACAGAACTATAGGATGTAAAAATTACATCGATAAAAAACATTTATATTTGTATGTCAATAAAAATAAGAATAAAAATGAAAACAAAACACAAGAACATAAACATACAACAGATTCTGTGTGTGAATTAATAGTATAAATGAAAATTACTATGGTCATAATAAACGAATAATAATAATAAGAAGAAGAAGAAGAAGAAGAAGAAGAAGAAAAAGAAAAGAAGAAGACGAAGAAGAAGAAAAATAATTAGGAGAAACGCTATAGCCATAATAATAATAATAATAATAATAATAATAATAATAATAATAAACAATAAATAACAAAAATAATAAATAATAATTAAAATAATAAAAAATAAATAATAACAATAAATAATAGGAAAATGCAAAATATTAAAAATGATTATAAAAGAATGATACTGATAAAAATGATAATAATTACAATACAAAACAACAACAACAACAACAATAATAATAGCTACAGCCATTATTAACGCAATACTAAAATTAACAATAAATATAATAGTCATAATAAAAATAATAATTAAGTAATGTTTAATGATATTAAAAAATATAGTATTTAATTAATTGATATAAGAAATAAATTGTTACAAACTTGATACAGATTTAAGCTTATGTGATATTGGCAATTCCGCCCTATGTACTGTTCATATCTGTATGTGCATATATATATATATATATATATATATATATATATATATATATATATATATATATATATATATGTTAAAAGATTTGACTAATGCTCAGGAAATTTACATATAACATTTCAAGTGTTTAGACCCAAAATTGGCCAAGGAGTTTAGTAGAGTCTGCAAATTTTGACCTCTCGGCAGCGCAATTCTCACCCCAAAACTGATTAAAAATCTAACTCATGTCTGAATACCCTTTATGTCAAAATTTCACATGTTTAGATGCAAAATTGGCTGAAAAGTTTGCTAGACACCACAAAGGGTAATTTTCTTTACACTTTGACCCCTTAGCAGACAAATTTTCTGCTAAAAACCAAGTAAAAAGTTTGCCATATGCCTAAATACACTTTATATAAAATTTCTAATGTTTAGACAAAAAAATTGTTGAGTAATTTGGTAGATACTGTAAATTTCGACCGCGATTTTGACCCCCTTAACATTTATTGTTCAAATCAAATTAAAATGCTTGATCCATGTCTAAGTAACCTATATCTCCAAGTGTTTAGACCCATTGACAGCCAAAACCCGATAAAAAAAAGATTTTACCAAAGCTCAATACTCCTTATGTCAAATCTGGAGTCTGTAGACTGAAAATTGACATAGTAGTTTGGTTGGGAAATGGACACACACAATTTCACTTTTATAGATATATAGATTAATGTACATGCACTATCTTTCTTCTGTATATCGATATTGCTTCAATGTTTTATCTATAACAAGTGGGTGTTTTTTTACTGTTTTTATTTGCTTTCGGATTTTTATGTCTTAAATCTTTTCAATTCGTTTTAAAAATTATCTTTCCGTTTTGAACCAAGAATAAATGTATATTTTATTCTTTTGATGAATTAATGCAAAGTTTCTGAGTATTTGTTTGGTTTATGCTATTCAGTGGAACACGTGCAAGCCGCAGTAACTTAAACAATATGAATATGAATTAAGTGTATATTCCTGTGTTTTTGAAAATTTTAGTAAAGTTACATATGCTCTGAATGTGTAGATCTATTTTCATTGAGCTACTAGAACTGTTGCAATTTTAAAATAGCAATATAAAATATCTACATCATAAATGTATATTTGTTTTAAGGAAACGCACATATATATATATATATATATATATATATATATATATATATATATATATATATATATATATATATATAGGGAATACCTTTACATATACCACTTTGTTGCAATGAATGGATGCCCGATTTGCTCGCTTTCTGTATTGGGTCAATCCACAAGTCACTGATAAGATAGAAAAGAAATGAACGATTCAAGCGATCTGACATCTTATTATCGATGGCACCATTTCACTTGACAAGTAGTGTGAAACAATGACCTCTCGGAAAGTAACGACCTGTCTTTAAATTGGAGAAATTTGTGGCTATCTCTTGGTAGAAGATCATGATGGATAATTGTCAACGAGTGCGTGGCGAATGGACAGCAATTCTCGTGCCAGATAAATACATTGACATAAGAACATAGTGCCGTGCTTCCTGTTAGTCTCCTATGGAAGGCTTCAGGCATCCTTTTATAAAGTTTGCCTCTCTATATATCTAACGTCTATAAGTGCTGAATAACACACAAGTGGCATTTTTATGGCTTAAAGTGTGTCAGAGGTTTGAAATAAACTTCTCGTTGTTTTCTTCTAATCTTATTAAATTTTATAACTTTATTTACGTAATTATATATATTTCTCATAACTTATTTACTCTAATGTTCAACTCTCTTTTGGTGGACTTTATCAAAATTTGATTTTTCTGTCTAAAATACTTACTAATTAAAATAGTTTATTTTATTTTAACTTAAACTTCTAGCTTATAATACATTTTCTTTTACTTGTTTGTATTCTTTGTTCACCAATTAAACAACAGAAGGTTACCATAGCACCATGACTTTTATTTCCTACAATATTTGTCACCCGATTCAGAGATATTTTGCCTTTCAAATGGGTATTACTGTTATGTATTTGGCGAGTAAAATTACTAGTATATGAAATTGGTGTTTGAGAATTACAGAAAATTAAATTGAAGAATAATATACTGTAGAAATTAATACAAACAACAAATAACAATTAGATACCGATCAGAGAGGAGAGAGGGGAAGAAGACAGCAGTTCGCTGTGAGCATGCTATTCGGGGTATCAACAAATAAGATAGGCTGTCAAAATATAAGTAACTAATCAGTCTCTCTCTCTCTCTCTCTCTCCCCCCCACCTCACTGGTCAGTGATTTAGAACGAAGAGTAAAGCGAATGAACCTCTTTGTCTTCCTTTAGTTTTCAATCGATTAGTATTTTTTTAAATGTAAATAACGTTTAGAAGCTTTGATTTCAGGTAGCAATTCCTGAGTCTGACAGAGTAAAACAGAGGATTATATAGGAACAAGTAATTATCAAGGTGCGAATGCAATCTGTGAACTTTTATATATTTGTGTATTAATATCATCAATATGCTTTTCTGTATGTATGAGAGGGTGTTGAAACACAACAGCAAGGCATTCAAGTGTATCTCAAATTCAGCTGTTTTCCTTCTCATAGTTGAAGGATCCACGTACTATCTAATTAAACATTTATCTTTCCCTGTACTCAGAACATCAATTTTGCTTTTTAAAATGATTTGTGACAAATTTAAATTCAACACCACTATGTGGCTACGATATGTGGATGTTTCATTCATACTCTGGTCCCACCAGCAGGACGTCCAAAACTTGCTAGACCAACTCCAATTGTCCATCTATCCAGTTTACTACGGGAAAAGAACACAACCACAAACTAGCATTCCTGGATGTATTAATGACCCGAACGGATCAGAATTTTGTATCTTCAATATATCGAAAAGAAAACCTTGTCGGGACAATACTTTCCCAACATATAACGTAAAACAAAGAATCGTCCGGTGCTACAACACGATGCCAGAACAATATGTAGCGACGACAACACATACCAGGAGAAGTGGAACAACTAAAGAATAACCCTCCACCGAAATGGCAACCCAGAGAACGTTACATCGGCTCCGGAAAACCTAAAGCAAGTACAAAATGACTCAAAGACTTGCCACAGCAAAGCATGCATAAAGGACCTGTCATAAGAAATTTAAAAACGATGCAGTCCATATGACATGAGAAACAATATTCAAGAGTGATTCGACTCTTCAAACACCTAGTACGAGTCAAGACCCTGACCGAAAATCTCATGAATAAAAACTGTGTATATTAAGATTTCATGCAAATGCGGAAAACTATATAAAGGTAAGATCGGTCGCCCAAAAATGTAAAACTAGAAGAACAACGTAAAGTCGTTACACGGCGGGGGTGATGTGGGGTCGAAAAGTCAGTACTAGCTTATCACATATGGAAAGAGAAAAGAACACACTTTGTGGAACGAGTTAAAAATGCTTGACAAGAATACAAGAATACAAGATGAAGAGGCAGGTGACTCGAAGAAGAAGCACATATGCTAAAAAAGAAAAAAAATACTAGGCAGACCAAGCTTAGAAATTAATAGCATTTGGAACTTCTAATTGTAGGAAAAACAATAAGTGCACACGCTTAAAAGTTCGGCGATGAAGGGGAAATACTTTTCCTGTCGATCTTTATTAGAGTTTCCTCCCCGTTGTCAACCAATTTTTTCACATATACGAAATCGCAGCTATAAAATAGAGACCAACACCAAGAATGCGAAAATAGGAGTAACTTTTCTCCTTTCTTTTCCAAGACAACCTCTAATATGGCTGACGACGGCTGAAGGCCAAACCGAGCGGGGTTTTTCAAAAATAACACTCAACATGAGAACAATAGTTCGATC